>NW_019385054.1:322751-327065 GCF_000671375.1 Centruroides sculpturatus | reverse complement strand
GTTCAAGTCATTCTTTATGGTAGTAAATCCTAGATATTCTGGTAAGTTTATTATATTTTCCCTTTTGATTATTTGGTAATTTATAAATAAATTTTTATTCTGTTAATAACTGAAATGTTCTCCTCCCATTTGACAAATATGTCAAGTATTTCCTGATGAGTGTAATTATAGAAGAATGGTTCATATATACTTTATATATGAGATCATCAAGGATATGATATTATAATCTCTTATAATATCTCATTAGTTTCTAATATATACACTCACTTATTAGATTATAATAAATAAATGCAATGATACATTTATGGTTATAAACATGTTAAATATATAGGTTATGGATTCTTCAAATAACAAGAGTAAAATAATGAGAAATGTAAAAAGTATGTTGTATTTTTATTACTTAAAATGTATTTATAAAGAACGTTTTTTATTGAAAATTTATTACTTTATTGTTATATTTTGTGAGGCGTGTTCAAACATTTAAAGGAAAATTTTTAAAATCGTAATTTTTATTATTTTTCTTTGATTTTCTTTTAATTTAGCACATAGACTGTAACAATAAATATATTGTACGTGGATATTTTTAATTTTGTTTTATATAAAAATTATTATATAGATTCAAAACAGACTTATATAATTCATTAAGAAGAACTATAATCAATTATAGTTAATTTACGTGAAATCAAATTAAATTCCATATTATTAGTCTATTATTATTCTATTACTTTATAATTTATCATATTTGATGATGACAATATAATTACTATAATTATAGTATCTTGTAGCTATTTAAAAAAAAACTATTTAAAGTAAATTGCATTTTAAATTTGTCTCCTTTTTATTTTATACTTGGTAATGGCGAGTTTAGTTTTTTTTTGTAAATTTATTTCTGTAAAAAATTATTATTTTTTATGAATTTCGTGATTAATAGAATATAAAATGTCAAACAATAAAATTGTTTTCATAAAAAGTTTTATGTCGCTAAATCAATTGTTATAAAAACAATAATGAAACTACATAATCTGCTGTTTTTAATTATTATTTAATTCTTCAAAATTTTATCTTTGTTCAAAATGTATCGCATTGTTATGTATAAATGTACAGTTGACCTCCCTATAACACTGTTGATAATTCTGTTTTATATGAATTCCATGTCGTACTAGTCACTTAGATTTTACAAATACTGTACGCGAGCCGTTCACAGTCCGGTACACATATTTGTAAAATCTAAGTGACTCGTACAACATGGAATTCATATAAAACAGAATTATCAACAGTGTTATAGGGGTCGACTGTGTTGCACTAATACATGACACAATACTTTACGGGCTTATCAGAGGTGGCCAAACCTTGTTACGATAAGAGATATGTGTCTCCTAGTAGGCGAAGACGTTATCCTACGGGCAAAAAGAGCAATTGTTTGGGGCCCTCCAAACCAATCTTTTATAAGAAAATATTCCTCTCAAAATGTTCTCCCTAAGGAAAATGTCTACAGTCATGTAGACATTTTCCTTCAAAACTACATGGGGTTCCTAATTCAAATTTGCCCAGCGTACGTAAAGCTATAATGCCCCACTGAGAACCGCATCCTCTACTGGAACGGTATTTTATATTAGGATACATAAAGATAAACACCAACAAGCATTGTTCTATAGTAAATTTCAGTTTCTTTACTTTATTGGTACGGTACTTCATGATCTGCTAGTCCTTTCTTGTTGGGATACCAGCTATATTCTAATTAGAAAATTCTTGAGAATTCCGTAATCCTGCTTTGCAATTCCTATACACCAGCAGTAACTTAAATAGCAAATAAATAGGTTTTAAAATGTCATTTATTATTTTGTATTTATTTAATTGTTTAAAGAACAAAGATTAATAAGATTTGTGGCGACTCTTATAGATGTAATCGAAGCGTAACAACCTCCTGAAACCTCAGAAGGTCATAAAACTTCACATTCCTTTCTCAGTTGAATATAGTGGAAAAAATATTATTAAAAATAATTTTCCTTTGGCTTTAATATGCTCTGAAATAAACCACTTTACATAGCTTAAATATAATGAAACATGTATATATGATTATATTATGTCTGTATTTAAATTATATTTTACTTTTTTTGTACAACAACTTTGATAAAATTTATGATAAAATTGATTAAAATTAAGCATTTAATCTAATCGAAAACTTATCTCAGAGAAGGAAATAGACATTATCAATACCATCGATCAATTTACTGTTCATTAAGATAGATAATTGTTCTTTACACGATAATCTAAATGATATAGAGGAAACGTCACGTATTAAACTCATTAATTATGTTTTATTATAGATGCAAGTAACTTACCTATACAGATTAATATACAGTTAAACGATCTATATAGCAAGTTTGAAACAGTTTATAAAAGGACTGTAAATCTAAAGGCAACTTCTCATACCACACATCCTATCTAAACAGCATTGTATACATTGAGTCTAAGTTGTTTTACATAATATCAATATGTAATAAACTTACATTGGCCTCAGTAACTGTATTGAAATGTTTGATTAGAAGCAGAGATTATCAAAAAGAGAGAACTAAGAAGGGTCGAATTTCAGAACTTAACGTCTCGCAGAATACACTGCATCCGAACGGTCGATTAATTAAACACCATCTGCATAATTTAAAATATAAAGTAGATTAATAAGACCCAGCTCCTAATAATATCCAGAAGGTTGTTTAACGTGTTACACTGTTTCCATTCAGCAGATGATACTGCAGTATCATCACTCGTCACAGATGGATAGCTGTATGGAAGCTTTATTGTTGTTCGAAGAACAGGTGATTGATACATTTATCAAAGTTCATAAAAGTAATTCTTGTAGAACTTTAGGAAACCATTTCAAAACAGGTAGAACGGATATGAGATTGGGAAAAATGCTGCTGCTCTCGGAAGCACAGAAACAAAAGTTTGTACAACGAATTCGGCGTGTTTCAAACATCGGAGTTCCGCTGATTTCCAAAAGACTTAGGGGAAATACGGACAAAATGACATATACGTACAAAATGACATAGGCAACATAATTCGAATTTGGCGGTCTCAAGCTCGCAACTGACCATGACACCACGTAATCCGAGCGGCTCTTACTAACCTGTCAAAATGTGAACGCACTCCTCTCGTTCGCCCGAGTGTCATGGCCGACAACAAGAAATGATACGTTACGAGTTTTTTTCCTCGCAACAAGTTTTTTGTATAGATGGTAATTTTTTCACTATTTTATCTATTTGTGTAACATTTATTTCAACCCTCAAGAATTTGTTGTTCCACTTAAATAACTTTTTCCATTAAAAATAATATCTTTGTATTTATTTTATAATTTTGTTTTTTTATAACGTTATANTAAAATTTCAAAAACTTCATTAGATAAATCCTTACATAGGCACTAAAGTAGATGCTGTCATTATTATATTAAATTTATAAAGAAGTTCAGAAAGCAGAGAGATAACACCGGTGCTATCACTTCTTCCTGGAAATGTTCACTGAGGAATAAAAATTAGTTTTCCTCTATTATTAATAACAAAAGTAATCTGATCTAAAATCCTTTGACAAATTTAATACTGAAAAATATCTTAGAAAGTATTGAACGAAGACACTAAAATAACTATGATGCTTCTTCTCTCTGTTTTACTTGGAATGAAGTTGTCGATAAATGGAACAATAAGGAAACACTTCAAAAATTACTGAGACTAGATTAGCATGGAAAAAAAAATACTTGGTAAAAAATATTTTTCTTCACTACAGTCTTTATTATAGAGGCTAGGGTAAATAAGGTTGATGGAACTAAAAAACTTTTTTTTTTTTAACATTTAAAAGGGAATTTTGAGTAAAACATAAAAATGACATCATTAGCAATTGCTTTGTAAAATATTCTTTTATATCAATTAAAGGCATTAGACTTTTTTTAAATGTATAAATAGTTTATTTCTCTTTTATTAACGATATAAAATAATTAATTTTTAATTATAATTAATATATTTTTTTAAAAATTTTAAACGAAATTATGCAGATTTTAATCATAGTTATTTTGGTTAACAGTTTGTATAAGTAATATGAAATTAACACTTATAATTAGAGAATACATTAATTAATTATTAATTCTAATTTACATATCATATTAAAAATATAAATGAATAAATGAAGAATAATATTAAATAAATATCTCCTATAACACTGTAGATAATTCCGTGTGTAGATGGCTACCGTTACTTCATTTTCTACATCCGAGAAGAATAAAAGCTAGATAAGAACGAAGTTTTTGTTGCGAAAGTGAGGTAAGCG
>NW_019385054.1:290528-314807 GCF_000671375.1 Centruroides sculpturatus | reverse complement strand
AATTACAGCCTTTATATACTCGACAAACCTCTTTAGTTTTAACTTCTACTCCTAATATGAAGGCAATTAAATCAAAAAATGAGTCCAAAGCTGCTCTGCCAGAGAAAAGGAGACGAAACATTACTAAAAAGTTACTCGAGGAAAAAAATTTTCCTGATAACTCTCAAGATGATGAAGAAGACTGTCCATGCATATATTGCAATGATCTTTTTTCCCGATCTAAGCCAGGAGAAGACTGGTTACGATGCATAAATTGTTTCCGTTGGGCTCACGCTTCTTGCGCTGACGTTTCTAAAAGAGCCAAGCATTTCATTTGTGAACTTTGTCAGTAATTTTATAGTTTTTACGTGTATGTCATTTTGTCCTTACGTAATGTGTCATTTTGTCCATAGTATATGTCATTTTGTCCATAGTGGATGATCTCGATTAAACTAACAATATTTTTATCCTATTATTTTAATATTGTAAATGTTTAGTATATTTCATAGGTAAAAAACCAAAGATGATTGGTGTAGAATATGACAGTGCTGTGATTTACCAATAAAGAGTTATGAACCTAAAATAAAATCGTATGTCATTTTGTCCGTATTTCCCCTACACATTGTGATTCCGAAATCAACAAACTCCCTTTAATGAGACCTTATTTTAAACAATGCTCCTAAAAAAGGCTAAATATGAAGGTTTTCTTGAGTCATTCTTATAGTCATTTAATGAATAAAAACACTAATCACTTTCATGTATTCTATGCTTTGTTTACATATGGTTCAATAAATATCTGTTTCAATCATTATTGTCACGCCACCTTATTTTTCCTCACCCTTTTAACGTGTTAAATGTGTCTTATTTGTGAAACGTACCTTATTTAAGTTATTATTAATTCGCTACGCTTTACTTAATTTATATTTTACTTTTATTTTATTAGAATTTATTTTTTATTTAAATTATTATTTACAATTATATACTTATATATAGTTATAAATTACAACACGTATATAGAGAGATCGTAATGCAACTCGAAATGCCAACGGCGGTTTAAGGCATTGGGTTGGGTCAATATATCGAAATTTCCGCCCAGCTCCTGCCAGATATTGAGTTAGGACCGGGGTTGGACCGCTGAAGGCGGTAAGTGTGAAGCTTTTAGTAATACAATATTTGCAAGTTTTTATGTTTAACATTACATAGACTTTAATGTAGCGTGTTTAAAATATTAATAATGTTACATTAATAAAATGCTATTAAAATAACTTTGTTAACGTTAAACTTTGACTACAAAAAACGTTAAGAATTTTAATTCACGCATAAAATATTTTTTTAATAACATTTTTTCTACTTAAATTAATGTTTTTATATTTGATTACTAAACTAGTTTTTGATATTTTAATTCAAATTAATATTCTATCAATATGCTATAAAGTTTTAAATTTTATTTTTAAGGAAAAAGGGAGATTATAAAGATAAGAAGGGAGGAAAAAACAAATAAGATTAAAGGTAAATGAAATGAAAATTTATAATACTATGAAAATATGCCTTAAAAAATAACAGATAAACATAGTATTGGTAAAGGAATAGAATATTTGACAATAAGAAATGATAAAGATAAGATTCCAGATCTAAGCCAATTGGAAATGTATACTTGTACAATGAAAAATAAAGATAGAAAGTTATTATTTAGGGTCAACACTCAAGAATTTCGAAAATATAATAGAGAAACATTGGAATGATATGAAGAGAAGACGGTTAAACGACTTACTTTGAAAGGAAAGCTTGCAAGACAAACGGAAAGATACCAGATTAACATGATACGGTTGGTTCCTTAATTATTATATATGTACTATAAATTCTTTGTATAGTTCAAGTATTTATGAATTATAAGCAAATTGTACATCATGTTGTTAATGTATCTTTATATGATTTTATATAATTTTTTTTTTATTTGGTGCATTATGGACATTATAGGTCACCTAGCGACAAGTAGCATACTATTTGCTACTAAGACTGTTTGCTGAGTTTGCTGCTGATAGAATTGTTTACTTATCAATATAAGTAGCACACTGAAGTTTTTTTTATTCTTTGTCTACAAAACAATGATGGCTCTTAACACCTGTATGGAGTTTTAGTTCAAAAATGTATTAGTACAGCAGAGTAAATATGTAATGTATTTAAAAATAGATTGATTTTGCTAAGCTGCAATAAATTATAAGTATAATTAATTAATTATACTTAATTAACTATGTTATATTACTTTATTAAACAATTACTCGATCGCCCTTTCTGATAAGTAAGAATCAAGTAATTGGCGAATCATTTCAAAGTTATAAATTACTTGTTTTTTTTGTCTGACATCATGCAAACACTAAAAGATAAAATACGTGTTTCGTTAATAAATAAATAAGCTCAGTTTTCAAAGAACTCTTTCGGGTCATTACTCTCTTACTGACCGCGAAAAACAGATAAAATGCAAAGTAGATTTTCTTGAGAAGATAACAAAACAATAAAACACATTTTCGTTATCTGGTTTTAAATTTAAAATTGAAATAAGTAACGTACAGTAGACCCTAGATTTACCGAACTAATTGGGGGAAAGGGTGTTCACTATTGCGAAAGTCCATTAAATAGACCTATTATATTTCTGAATAATTTGAAAATAAGTTATATTTTTCGACTGTTGCTACTAATAAATACTTTTTTTCACAAATCTATGCGAACTAAGATAATTGTTCCAAGGAATTTTTAAGGAGTGGTATGTCGAGCCGCATCCTTACCATTCTGCTGCCGTATTGAGAGCCTGAACCCACGACGAAAGTGGCCCAAAAAGTAGTAAGTCGCCCAAATATGGTAGACTAGAGCCGTATAAGTTTAGAGTTTTTGGTTCTATTCTATTAAGGTAACGCGACACAGGGGCGATCTGCCGAGAGGGGAATGCCTTCCGGAAGCTCTTTTAAGGGAAACTGGACCCGATTTAGACGTTACTAATGCGAAGAAACCCTGGAACATCCACGTGGACTCACAACCAACTATCAGCATTCAGTACTTTTATCCACTCGCTTACTGGTGGACTATAAATTTGGGGAAAAACGAAAACAATTTTGGGGACACTGAAGATTGGAATATACTCTATTATTAAGAATACTGAAGTTATCTCTTTGAATAATTCAATGAAAAATTAGAAAATGGCTTATGCCACTGAATCAAAAGTAATTGAGAATGATTATTTTCCCGTTGGAAACTGTACTAACAACTTCTGAATCAAATCAGTGTAAAGAATGGTTATGAAAGTATCTGTTCAAAAGTTGTACGGTATTATAATTTTACGTTTGATCGCTAGAGCGTGCAGAGCAAATGTCTAATGCCCGCCTTCCACAAAATGGGAGATTGATCGTGACTAGCAGTACACAGTGACAAAGCTTTGCTTTCGCTTAAAAAAACAGCTGGCGAAGATTATAAAATGTTGAAATATACCTATTGTGAAGAATTCCTTCTACAGTATAATTTACATGGTTCAAGTCATTCTGTGAAAATCTGGAATCTGGTTCAAAAAAGACAGATCTATAAACTCCTATGAAAAGATTGCCTAAAGAACTCATTAATTTCCACATTATTCAATGATGTTAGTGCACATTACGCCACAAGTCAAACGTCAGCGGAAAATAAATGTGCATGAATGGAAATTAACGATCCGAGAAGGAAGGATTATGTCAATTTCCTGCAGTGGATCATTTTAGCTATTAGTCTAACCTTTCCCTTAAAAAGCTAAGAAAATCATTAACTTCTATAAATGTTTGTTATAAATTAGTATGTAAAATAATAATTATTATTGTCACATTCATAATTAATATACACTTCAAAATATGTGAACGATAATTTCCAAACTTAAAAGTTTATGGATAGTTAATGCTAAAATCTGCATCTTAATCAATATTTTTGATTGTTAAAATATACTTTCAGTGTATTTTTAAAAATTGAAAAAAAAATTGCTTTTATTGGTCATGTATTTCGAGTATAGGTAGAGATGGCCTTAACTCTACCTTGGCCGTTTACTACGGTGCATTTATACACACACATTAAATACTACATTTGGATATGTTTATCAAGTTTTAGGATGGGGAGGATAGTAGGGGTGGACCATGCTCTAAAACATCGTTAAAATACATTGTCTTCAGACTTACGTAAGTCTTCAAAGTTTCAACCTTCTATCTTAATTAGAAGTTTATGAAATTTGAGTTGCAATATTTGGGAACTATACAAAGTTAAATAAGTATTTAAAAATCAAATAATTGTAGACATCGTAAGTGATTGTCATTCCCTGAAAAGGGAGTAGGGAGTTTGGAGAGAAATGCAGGTAAAAATACGAGAACTATATATGTATATATTTACTATAATATAAAATTTAATGTAAACATAATTTAATTTGGGGCCTTTTTTACTTATTAATCTCGAACCGGGAAGAGCATTCGCAGGAGATTCTTACTCCTGCGTATGCTCTGCCGGCCGTTTCTTCTACCGCCATGATGTTTTTCTTCATACATACAGTATATATTTTATATTAATACATCTGGCAAGTTAATAATAATTGCTTTACAACTATTTTTCCATTCTTTTAATGTTACCAACTATTTATTTAAATCCCAACTACACTCATTTCCATAAAAATTAGCGCACCAAGTTGTAGGAATCAAACGAAATTGTACACGTATGAGTGTAACGGTGATAGAAGTAAGTGATTACAAAACGAAAGCAAAAGAATCATTTATTACAAGAAAAACTACAAATGAAATGAGGTTCTAGTATTCTGTAGGGCCATCTATTGCGTGAATATACGATGGGATACGGGCGGACATGGAGGCATAGAGATACGGGACCTCTATGTATCTCTGTGGCATCTCAGTCCACAGTTGTTGCAAGGGATTCTCTAGTTCGGCCAAACTTCTAGGCTGTCCAGCTTGGCGTCCAAGTGAACCCGGACATGTTCGATCGGTGACAAATCAGGGGACCATGCAGTCTAGGAAAGTGTGGCAATGTTGCCACACTTTCCTGTGACATCCTTGCTGTACTAGTCCTGTTGGAAAATGGCTCTTGGGAGCCCTGCCACGAGAGGCAATACATGTGGCTGCAGGATGTCACTAATATACTTCTGGGTTATCATGGTACTTTAGATTACTACTAGAGGAGATTGGCTGTTGTATGTGATGGCACCAGACTATCACATCAGCTGTGTAGGCGGTGTGCCTCTGCAAAGCGTTGGCAAGATTGAGGCGTTTACCACGGGGCCTCCAGACACGAACACTGCCATCGTCAGTATCCAAACTCGTCGCCTGTAAATGACCTGGTTTCATTTCATTACGATCCTATCCCGTCTGGAGCAACACCACTCCAAACAGAGGCGACGGTGGGTGGTGTCAATGACAGCACACGTAATGGCTGTAGCGATACCAAATGTTCTTCACCCAGGCGCATCAAAATGGTACGGACAGACACAGGAGCTTGTAATAATGGAGTCACCTGTGTCCGGATGACGAACAACAATATGGTCAGCTGTGTGCATTCTTGTCGGAGGAGGCGGTCCTCTCGGCTTGTGGTTTGCCGAGGACGCCCTGGTTCTTTCTCGTCCACTGCGAGAGAGGCGAGATGACCATTGGCGTAGCCAGAGTTTTGTTATGGAGGATCTAGTACATCGTTTCTCAACCTCTAACGAATCGTCGCCCCCTTCAACGTAATATCGCCCCCTTCAATAAAACCGTTACGTAATATCGCCCCCTTCAATAAAACCGTTACGTAGTATCGCCTCCTTCACTACAAAATTCCGATGCCGAGGGCCAAGGATAACGCCAAATTCATACTGCATTGAATAGACTAGTCACTAGTATAATGTTATTTGTTTGATTATTGTACGATATAACAAATAAAATATCCAATTATTCTTAATATAATGTTTTACTATATCGCCCAAAAAATTGTTTTTCGCCCCCAAAATATAAATTGTTACTAATCGCCCCCTCAACATGGAAAATCGCCCAAATGGGGCGATATCGCCCCCGTTGAGAAACACTGGTCTAGTAGATGCCAGCCTGACACAAAATTGAATTATTTCAAATTATTGTTCATTAAAATGAAAATTCCATATGAATCGACAATAACTTAATACACATATAATATGAAACTTCATTTAATCATACGTTCTCGTAACATTAATATCAAACTCTAGCAATGCCTTAAACAAAAATTAACCAATCAATTATTTTTTTTACCATTCTTTAATATAGTTCACCGTCTTTAATCTAGATCTAGACCAGGAGTGGCCAACAGTTTCCTCCCCCGGGCCGAATTGGAAAGAAAATTTTCTTCACTGGCGGAACCAAAGGCGGCCCTAGGAAGATTTTCAGGTGTTGCGATATCTGTAAACTGTACATAGAGATTACAGATACACTTTCCAGATTGGGCACAGATAGCCGTTGACCTTTCTTTTTATTTTTTCTAGGCGTCAGAATTTCTCAACTTTCCACCACTTCACACTGTGAGGATATAAGGAATTATCGCGGATCCATTCGAGCAATTATTTGAAGTTAAGTCCAACATTCAAAGATTAGTCGCGGGCCGCATAAATTCATTAAGCGGGCGGTATGTTGGCTATGCCTGATCTAGACTTTCAGTGAGTACACTACACGCAATTAAATTAGCTTCAGCTTTTTATTTCTTTTTGCAAATTGGCTCAACACTTTTTGGCTGTAATTTTCTGGGGAAGGGCACCAGGTTAACTGGGGGCCGTGCCCACTCATGCCCTTTCCTGGCTACGCCCATGGAGATGACCATCTGGCATTTCTCAACTCGATGATCCTTCCTCTCTTAAATTCGGTTACTTGTTCATATAGTCTTTAATTGAGACGTAAGGACATCTCTAGTGATACAGCGTTCCTCTACAGTACAACAGGTAAACTACTAACAGGATACCTCTACACGCTTTTTCATAGGCCAAGGGAAACGCACTAAAATGCCCTCTGCCAGCATTAGGCATCATGCTAAAACTCTAATCTTACATCTTATTGAGACATATCTGCATGCCAAATTTCGCTGCGATACGACAACTCCTTGGTGGGCTAATTTTTATGGCAATGAGTCTTCCTTTTCTCGGAAAATATTGATTAAGAAATGTTTAATTTGATAAACAATATCAATAACACGAAAACAATAAGATCTTCATTGCTAGCCTATTAACAGAATCCACTTTCGAAATTGATTTACGAAATGAGAATTACGATTAATTTTGAGATAATTGATTCATTAAATAAAAATTGTGGGGACGACCTCACAAATCTCATTTGACAAATATAATAACATGGCATTAGAACACATTGTTACGAGAAATGAATGAATGACTCATAAAAATTTATAATGGATCTTTAGGTTATACAACCAGCACTCATGGCATGTCAAGCGTATCAGTTACACGATTAAAGAGAAGATAATGTACATTCAAAATGCAAAATGGATTTAAGATTCTATAATTCGATTAAGGAAAGATCAAATAAAGTAGAAGAGACGAGGTAATAAGTTTTTAAACTTTAATGCGATTTTTAAATAAAAAAGTAGAAGTAATGTATTCGAATTGTCAATCCAATATATTAGTGAGAAATTATATATTTTTCTTATTTGTGTTTAACAATGTTGTAATACATGAATTTTAAATTTAATTTGAAGCATTTTGAAGAAGATATATTAATATTGATAGGACAAAATAATCTTTAACCAATATGTCTCTTATTAAAAATTCTTGCTGGTAAAGATCTTTTAAGATTCTTCTTAAATCTGCTTAAACTAAAAATCGCTTTCTTCAGTTCACATATCTATATAACTTACATGAGTATAAGGTACTACCAATGGAATCACTCATGTTTTCTGACGTTAACAATTTTCTCTTGTCATTACTGCAATTAATTGTATGCTTTATTACATAAATTAAGTTAATTGATTACAAAACTACGTTCCAATATGCATATCTAAATACTTAAATACGAAAGCTGCTTTGTTTGCCTTAACTGCCGTCAGTGGTTCTTAATATTGGCACATTGAAATAGCTCCAAAGACTGAACTATCTGACGACATAAAAAAATCTAATTATTGCATTGATGAAGAATGGATATTCTCAATGTTTGTACGATGGGGTGTTCACAGTACGCTGTAAGATATGGAGGAAGTATACAACAAAAATGTTTATTTCACAATGAATTATTTTACGACCTATTTTATAATTTTCTTAATTCATCACTTTATCGTGAAATAAAACAGACGCTAAAAATAAAGACACGATTTCAGCAAAAGGAAACAAAAATTATGAAAACTCGATTCAAAAAAGGATGTCCACGGCTAAACTTTACATGCCAAGACAGGATGTTGCGTCAAATTCATAGCAACATGCCACAAGCAATCTCGAAGCAACTGAATGCCACTTGATCCGAGATCAACAAAACACGGGTCTCCGAACACACCAGTAAAGAAAAACAAAAATATTCCATATGTTATTCCTATAGAAAAATTAAAACGAAGCTAAGATTAATAGCAAAATTCACCGACAGAAACGACTTTATGGGCCAAGGAGCGAAAAAACCGAAATGTAGAAAACAGAATCTTATCATCTTTAGCAATGAATCAAAGATCAACGTCAGCTGTAATGATGACGATCGTTCATTCGTGTAGCAAAGGAAGGGCGAGGACTGTCAAACAAGTACGTGAAATGCAAAACAAAATCAAATTTCTTTATTCCTTCGTGATATAGGCATGCATCTCAGCACGAGGACCTGAAAAATTCTTCGTTCTTAATGTCACTCACTGTTCAGGAGAACAGTGACATTAAGAATGGAAGAACGGAAGTAAAATCCTGAAGTCTTTATGAAGATGCTGGAAGGATTACTTATCCCAACAATCGAAGACCAGTTCGGAGATGTCACAGTGTGACGTCGGTTGAGGAATTCTTCACTCGAAGAAATTTGGAAAGAATGTACTGTACTAGCTACTGAACAGTCCAGATTTAAAACGATATTCTTTTGTTTCGTTGTTTATTGTGTTAATTAATTTTTATTTATTAGCTTGTTGTCTAAATTAATAAATTAATTTTGCGTTCTTGAAAAGTTTTCAATTTTTATTAGTAACAATATATATTATCAGATTGCACGGTGAAATTTTAGACATTTTGAAAAATAAATAAATAATGTATGTGCATATACCTAGAAATCCGCAAAGAGATCTATGTATCGTAACTGAGGAGGAACTTGTTATGTCCGAAATGCCTATCATAATAAATACATATACCAGTAAGAAAATTGTCATTCTGTCCGGTGGCAGTCCAGTTTGATAAGTCCGTCTACTGGAAAAGTGCGCAAGCACGAAACAGGAAATAAATAAACTTTATTGAAAATTAACACAGACATATTTACAATTCAGTTTCGAGCGTCGTTGTCACACGGGTATTGTCATTGAACTATATATTGGCAATATATAGTTCAATGTAGTCTTCAGGATGTAAAGTAGATGGTAGTCAGTTGGAGCCAAGTCTGAGCTGTAAGATAGCAGAATCTCCCAACCCAAACTGGCAATCTTCTCTAAGGTCATCTTTGTTCTATGTGCCGACGCATTCTGCTGGTGGTATCGGAATTTGTCGATATTTGAAATGTTCAGGAACACTGAAGTTATTGTGCTAATTCTCTGGTGGTCAACCGTGGATTATTGCCTATCAGTTTTATGAGAACTCCATCATCAACGGTGGAAATACTGTTTGGATGGAGTTCATTTTTAAAGCGAGAAATCCTCATCCTCGAATTTCTTGAACTGATTGTTGCAAGTCTTCCTGTTCATTGTGTCCTTGGCAAATGCCTTGCAGATGAGATCGTGAGTCTTCGCTGCGTTGTAGCAACCTTTGAAATGATAGAGCAACAGCACAGAATGTCTTCTTTGAATATGCCATATTGTCAGATATTGCTTCTATTTCCAATGAAATATGTGATGAAATGACTCTAGTTATGTACGCACATCGAACGTTCCAGAGCATTTTTCCCCCAGTCGTTTCTAGAAAAAAATTGAAATGTCTAAATTTCACTTTTACAACCTGATAAATTGAAACTTAAATTTATGCTGTATGTACATGTAATACATTCAAACTTTTGCGAAAAATGTCTGTAATGTGTGTAGGCGGAGTGAGAATAACTCAGGTTTTTAAAAAGTACTCGGCAACTTTATACTGAATCACAGAGTATGAGGTGGTGAGGTTACAAATAGTTTGCGACGGGTCTTCTAATGCATTTCCTGATAAAGTGAAAGCGAGAATTCGGAGTTTGGTTTAACGCGCACTGGCTCATCGATCTTTCCTTGTACAGGAGATATCTGAGTAAACATTTCATCACAGTCTTCCCACATCCTCCATACTCACTGGACCTTGCCACATGTGATTTCCACATCTTTCTCCGCATGAATACGCGCATAAATGGCCGAAAATTCATTAATGCAGAAAGGGTAATTGTCTCTGAGAAAAGTACACTTCAGATGGTTTTGATAAACTGTTCGACCTCTGGATGAAGTGTGTTACTGCAGAAGGTGAATGCTTTGAAAGTAATGTTAACTACGTATAGCCTACTGTACACTGGTTCCAAAATTAAGTGAACACTTTTTTAAATACAACTGTAAAATCATTTAAGCTACAGTAAATTTATCTTGTAATTTCAAGTATCACAATTATTTTATTTTGTGCACCTGAAAATATGCAAATTTTTAAATCTGGAAGAAATTCCGAGAAAACCGGAATCATCACCAGAAGACCAAGACAAGGCCGAAAAAATCCATCACAATCCAGAAGATTACTATCTGGTTTGACTGCTAAATGTCACAACCAGATCACAAGGGAATGTCACAAGGGAATGACAGCTATTCAACTCTCCAATGAGCACTAAACTGCCTCTGAAACAACTGTTTCAAGGCAAACTGTTTGTTGAAGTCTTCAAGAGAGTGATCTTTATGCAAGACGGTCAGTGGCATGCATTCCTCTTATACCTTCTCAAAAGAGAGCTCGCTTGAATTGGTGTCGTAAACATTAATCCAGACCCAAAATTGGTGGATTCATCTTCTCTTCAGTGACGAGTTAAGAGTAAATCTAGATACTGTTCTCAACGAATCTCGGAAATAACTTGGACTCATTTCCATTCCACTAACATCAGGGAAGAGACAGTTTTAGATGAGGGGGTCTTATGATCTGGGGCATCATTTTGAACGGCTGTACACCTCTTTACGTGTATGATGGAGGTACACTGATTGCTCTAAGATAGGCTTATAGGGACGAGACCTTTAATCCTTGACCTCTATGCAAGATTTTTCAGGAGTGTCATTATTCAGGTGATAGATTGGCCAGCCAGATCGTCCGAACTGAATCTGATAGAGCATGTCTAGGATGGCCTAGGTTGGATCTAGTCATTCCCACAGAACCTTCCCGAGTTAAAAACCGATCTTTTGAATGAATGGGATTTTTGCTGTAATGTACCTCCACTAGTATGTAGCATGAAAGCTCATTATGACAGTTATATAGCAGTTAGAGGTGACCATACTGTCTATTGAAATCCTAATTTTGGAGATAAGCTGCCTGATTTTTGTATATATTAGGTATAATTTGCCTATTTTATATTTTTCTTTGTTATTCTTTATTCCATAAGAATAGATTGATTAAACCATTGAATAAACTATTTGTGTACCAAATTTTATAAATTTTAATAAAGTATTTGGTAAAAAATTTTAAATTTTATGTTCGTTTACTTAATTTTAAACACCAAGGTATATAGAGTCAATAAAAAAAAAGCGATAAAAATCTTTTTCCGCGATCTTTTTGAATATAAATTTTACTATGCCATAAATTTATGATTTATTTTTACAATTATGTTGACTTATGCCTCTGTCATCAGGCCTTTCAAAGGTATATTTAATGTTTATGATTACGGTCCCCAATAAACGATGTTATACACTCCGTTAAAATATAATTACAACGATCAAGTATTGTATAGTACATCAGAAACAAACATTAAATAAAATAGTAAAAACAAACAAACACACACAGACTGAAATACTGTATAATAACTATCATAAAAGTGATTGGTACAAATAAAATATATGTTTTATATAAGCAACGTACTGTACAGTACAATAAAATACAAAGGATGACACGTAAATAGTGTTATTAAAATTTTACAAGTAAGATATACAATGTAAAAAAAATCTCTTAATACAATATTACATTTTTATTATTAATTTTCGTTTCTCTTAATTATTTTTACTGATAATTAAGGGAAAATAAATCATGATATGTTTTTGCAAAACGGTATTTTATTTAATTTATGCAGTGTTTTGACCGCACTAACAAAATCTTTTCACTATCTAGAACAACTGTTTTCCTGTTGATCTATTTATATGTTCACCTATCAATATTAAAGCAAAAGGAAGTTTTTTGATTAAAAACGAAAACAAATATAAAATAAAATAAAATGAGAATACAAACCACAAGATAATAAATATATTTAGTATTTTAATATTTTGTTAAACTATATTACTAACTAACATACAAGTAGAAATTCAACAGTTGATTTCATATAATATATTAAATTAGAATTATTTCAGATTACAGTACAGCGTCGTTTATCCGAAAGTCGGTTATCCGAAAGAATTCCAGTCGGCCTAAAGTATAATTTTTATTTGTTTTTATATTTTTCATAGAACTCTAGTGTGGAGAACAACTGGTAAGAGCCTTTACTGTGAGCGGCACGATGTCATTCATGCTAATCTGGGAAGACATTTTGTGTGACAGTTGGTCCTAACAGGGTGAGACAAAAAATTTTGACTGAGTTTAAAGTAGTTAAAATAAAAAAAAAAGTTATGTCATTACATACTCTCAGTTAAAGCACGTCAAGTTTTCGAAAATTCATGAGTCAGTTCGGAAAAAATGGCTTAAAAAGAGGACATTTTAAGAAATCGCAATGCACAAATGCACGAAAATAAAGCGAACCACTCAACAGAATTGATAGTGGAGCATTTTTTAGCCGTAGGCCAAAGCAAATCAACTGTATATAATGTTCAGATGTACGAAATATCAAAAACGTGGAGAAGGTCAAAAAGAAAAAAATAAAGCCGATTGTTATGAATGCTAAAAACCGAAGAACATTGCGACAAATGTTTGACAACAAAAGTGCAATTAGCTAGGTGGAGACAGCTAAAACGTTCGACTGTCATCGAACATACGTGGATAAGATGAACTTAAGAAGATGGGCATTTAAAAAAAAGAAAAGAAGAAGAGTACACCGATGAAAAAATTGCCAAAATTTGAACGCAATACAGATGACTCGTAAGAAATTTTGTAAAAGAAAAACATTCGTTTTGGACGACGAAAAGTACTTTTCTTTCTCGGCAAACAAATGTCAGGAAACGAAATTTACTGCGCGAGCAATGAAAGTTGACTATCTCCCGAAGTAAAGTACAAATTTAAGAAGAAATTTAAAGCAAAAGTCGTATTGTGTATTGTCATTTCATTAACAGGTATTTCGAAGCCATTTTTAAGAAGAGATCTCTTGCAATTGCCGACACACACACCAGCGCGAATTTCTAAAGAAAATTCTAATTAATCCCTTTTCTTAACAAGAATCATGAAAATGACAATTTCATCTTTTGATCCGACAAAGCTTCGTCTCACTACGCAAATTCGACCGTGGAGTTTCTCGAAGCCAAAAACATTCCTTTTCAACCAAAAGAATATAATATGTAAATTTTCCACAATGTCGGCTAATTGAAGGTTTTGGATATTTGTCACAAATAGTATACGAGAAAGATTGGCGAGAAAAAATACCTCACAACCGATCCAAAGAATCAGACTTTCACTTAAAAAAAGAATTGATACGAAGACCATCCAAAGGAGTTGCTAATCTATCAAAACAAACTTACGCCACTTCACTGATCATGGATCATAGTGTTTATTAATTTCTATACTATTGTATGTAACATTTCTTATAAAATGATAATAATATTTAATATTTACTTNGCAATCATTAATAAATATTTTTGTTAAAACAAATTTAAAAGATATTATTGGTGTATAAATTATCTATTGTGCAGTTTTTCAATTAAATTCAGCCATTTGTAGATTTAAAGGAAATCACTGTATTAAAATGAAAAAAATATTTTTAATATGATTTCAAAATTCTCTCTCAAGTAGAGATGCTTTAATTATTACGAATATTTTTTTAAATTCATTTTTTTCACTAACTATAGATATCATTTAATATTTGCTACCTTCATCATCTTTGATTTAACTTTTGAAGAACATGATTTATTTTATTGATTCCTCTTCTAAAGACACTTATAATTTAGTTCTGACAAGATACATTTTCAAAAAAATTATCGTATAAAAGTAATCAATTCTTTTTCTGAAACTGGTCTCATTCAGATAATTTTTAACCAAGCAAATCCCAAACTTGTATATTGTATTCTTTGTCCAATAAACAATTTATTTCATGATGTTGAAAAATATTTTTAGGCTCACTTTAGTGTTTGACACACTATCTTAAATCTGTTAATAGTTATTCTGTACGCTTTTTAATAAGTCATATCAAAAACAAAATTTCACCATCCATCGCGATTAAACCAACTTACCTGAATTTTCTTTTTTATAAATCTATTAGATTTGTAAAATATATGTTAATGTTAAACTGTTTTTTCATCAAGATACAATCAATTTGCAAAGTTTTTTACAGATTGCTCACATTTAAATTTGAATTGTTGTTCATCATAGTATCATCTTTGATAATTTCATAACTGTCTTGAAATTTTACAAATTACTTTAAAATATATAATGAAAAAAAAAACAGACATAATTATGCACTTGGGTCTAAATTCCAGTTGCAATCTGCAACGACACTTTTGTTTCTTCTTTGCACTGTCGCTACTATCAATAATGATAATTTGCACGATACAAAATATATGTATTTCAATTACGTGCAAATTACTAACAATATACCTATATAAACAAATCTGAATAAGAGAGCAATCAAATGAGATACTATAGTGAATATATTAAACTTTATTCCTAGAAGTTTTTACGTATATACTTGTTATAAACTTAGTTCTCAAACTTAATTGTCAAACCTTGTACTTTAAAACCACCAGTTACAACCATTTCTGTAATGAGATCACCTCTACAAAAGACCAATATTTTCATACAGAATTAAACATTTGCATCTTCTTTAAAACTAATCTCTTTAACATGACAAACTGGCAGTTGGACAATTAATTTAATTAATAAATTTATAACTTTGAAGATTCCTTATTGTATTGTAAGGTACTAATAGTTAATTGGTCATCTACATGAACTCACCTTTGTAATTATCCTTACCTATATTTAAATATGGTTTTTCCAATCCTATTATAAATAACAGACTTACATAAAGATGCAGAAAAGTAAAGCAAATCAATCTATTTTTAACATATGGTTTTTCAATCCAATATGAAAGACAAAGATCCCTTCGAAATAGAAGATGGTAGCCTTAGGGAGGTTTTACTGTATATGATATTCATTTTGAAAATCAACTTTTTACTTAAATCTCCTGCCATATATGATTACTTGGTTCCAAGAAAGCATTATGTAAAGTGCAATCATATAAAGTAAGTTGTTACTTTATGTGTTATAGAATAGGATTGTTATATGTTATAGAATAGGATTGTGTTCCCAAAATAAAAAAAATTGTTTTCTAAAATTTAGAAAGAAATGTAATAACTACAAAAAATAAATATTAATTTATTTCTTCTATAAATTAAACAGTTAGTAATTCAATTAAATTAAGAATCAACTGAAGAATTGATCAATCCTTTCCTCACTGCTTTGAAGATTCTGGATTAGTGAATTAACAATTTTCAATTCAGCTGTGAAATCAGGATCTAGTGTAATTTTAAATAATTTGAAGTGTCAAATTATCACCTGTAACATTTCAAACTTAGTTTTGTTTAGTCTTTTACAGCTGTGAAAGACTAAACATTTATAACTGCTGTTAAATAAATTGAACAAAACTTGAATTTAATATTTACTTTAATTTTTCGGTAAAATATTATGCTTTAAAAACAGTCCAGATTTATGTCTTACTCCGTTAGTAATGGTGTATAAGGAACACTGAGAACATAACAGTGCGTTCAGGAAATTCAGAGCTTCTATATATACGTACAGTACTATTTCCTCCATTGCTCTTTTAATGGAATTCAAAACTAAATTTTGACTAGAGCCCCTACGAAATCAAGCGGATTAATTTAAGTTTTCATGGCATTAAATGATAAAACGTGTGTAACAATGTTTTAAATAATAACTGCAATAAAAACGTATTAAATTATTAGAACTAGTAAAAATATTGTCGGCTTTCTTAGTACTTTATATAATATATTTTATTACATTTATTATCTTATGATCTAACACGAAAAAAATTGCATAAATCAATTATATCAAGATACAGTAAAACTGAGGGTTTAATACCACGAGTTACTACTTAGTAATTTACACTATTTCGAAAAAACCGCCAGTTTGCGTGTACTTAATGAAAACAATGAAAACATAACCAATTACTTTCAAAGCATGACCTGAAAATAATTCACGAATGAAGCTTAAGTTCCTCAAACAGAATTACCGCAAATTTCATCTATAGGATCAATGGATGAAGAATTTACCATCTTGAATTCGAGATTACGAAAATCATGTAATCTAATGAAAACAAGCTTTATTAATAATGGTATCGCCAGCATTACTTATGCTTAATTTATATCTAATCTGGTTTGATAAGGTCTAACTTTATCAACGCAATTGCACGCAATGTACAGTACGTTGCTACATTGCGTGCAACTATTTCAGACAACGTACATTGCAATTTTTGATGCACTATTGTTTCAAAATATAGTTTTTCATTGAGTAACAAATCCCAGTCAAAAAATAAAATAAAATAACAACAATAAATGAAAAAAAGCGTTTCTGTTAACGACTACGATGCCAGAAGGTTTCAACTGCTGGGCACCAGGGTTAGTGACCATGCTGATTCGAGACAGACAGGCAAAAATGTTACCTTTCGAGAATAGGAGACGGATTTCCTCTCGAGTGTGCATGTCTGTAACTTATAATAATGCACACGAACTTTTACTACGTGTGTGCTTAAATCATGCAAGTATGTTGTATCCTATAGTTTTCATGCGTTGTACACTGTGCGTTTCTGGTACAGTGTGTTGGAGCCTGTAATGGAGGTTGCACAATCAAATTTAATCAGATGACAATGTAATTTGTACTTATGTGCCCAAATTTGTGAAGATCTCTGTGTGTGCAATTCCTTCTATATTTTTGCCTAAAACACCATTATTCGTATGTAGGTTTGATAATCAGAAACTTCACCAGTGTAATAAGTCCTATTAATAAACAAGGTCCAAGTGCACAATACATACACCGAAATGTAGAAAGAACTACAAACAGAACTTGTTGACGAATGTTCCTGATTAATTCACTCTATTATGATCCGTTACAATACAATCTATCTTCGATGCAACCTGAAAGGAAGAAATCAAGTGGTGTTAGTACAGCAGATTATAAAGGCCACAAAACAGTCACATTTCTCCTTTGGTTCCTGAAAGAAACATTTTTTTTTCGTTATCGTTAGTTCTCGAGATATTTGACTTTTCGGTTTAAAATGGGACACCCTGTACTGGTTGTATATAANGTCCATATTAATTATTCAGAAAATGTTTTTAGTGAAATATTCCATTAGCCGTTGACAGTTTTATGTATAATACATTAAATCGTTAATTATTTAAAAAAATTACTATATTTTGTTACCAAGAGAATTCTTGGAACAAGCGTATATATATATATATATATATATATATATATATATATATATACATTGAAATATTGTACAATGAATTAAATCATTGTGTGTCTGTGTCTATGATCTAATCATAATACTAAACATACCAGTATATATAATACAGGGCAGTAACAAAACTCTCTCTCAGACTACTTATTTCAAAAAATAACAGCATATATCAACAAAAAGTCTATAGTAGTGTGAACAGCAGTGCAAATTTCTGCCTCCTCCAGCCTTTCTATCAAAGAGGGTTGTTATAATCTCAGCTTCTAATGAAAAAAATATATGCTATTACCTTTTAGTGCATTTCAAAATATCAAGTGAGATCTGAAACAGGCTGTCAAGTATGACAGATAAATGCTTCACTGTATAACACACAAGGGATAGTAGTACATCACTGCATAACATAAATGTAATGAGGGAATAGTTGAATGTGCACTTATCAGTGGTGGATTAAAATCTTCAGGATCCTAAGGTATAGAAAAATGTCCTCTACATAATTTTATATTATCATAAACTAATAATGTCTAACTGCAGCTATAGAATTACTTATAAATTATAATAAAGCAATATTATTGTTGCAATTGTCTCCCCCAATTTCAGGGCCCCCAAGCATTTGCTTGAAAATAGCACTAGATTGTCTAGTGAGCAATCTAGCACTACTTTCCAGTTAAAGCTATAGTAGATTTCAGTTATATGCTTTTTAAATTTTTTCCAGAAATCCCTTCAAAAATACTTAATCAAGATTTTACTATAGTTATAAATGTATGTTAGGAGCCTGATTTAGAAAACAGAATAGTGTAGTAAAACCTGCATAGGCTAGAATCATTGGTACTGAATTATTTTTTTTTTCATTTTGAACAGGTTTAAGTATTTCCTCCCTTTATTTTCATATTTAAACTATACAAAATAAATTTTATATAATTATGTTCATTTTTTATACTAAAATCACTTTCACATATGTAAAAAATTTTATTTCTAGCCTTAATCCAAAGTGATTCCAGCTAAAGATGGAATATTTGAATGTGAAAATTAAGAAATACTTGTAAAACTTAATAAGCTCACTTACAATGCCAAATATATTATAAGGAAGAAAGTGTACTATCTCTTACCCTTTTGAATAAGTCTGGGGTTTATATAATCCCATTACAGCCAGCACATATGGAAACAAAGATTTTTTACATACGTGCTACAACTAGAAAGTTATAAATCACTTAAATGAACACCAGGACAATGTTAAAAACAACACACCTTCCACTGATCTCGCAAAAAACATAGAAGATAATTTTATTCCACTATGGCCCAATACTTTATTCTCAAGCAATGTTTAGATCTCTGAATATTGTTTATCTGGGAGTTATTATATCTTTATTAAAACCCTGTTAATTTCTTCTTTATAAATACTACCTGATTGCAAAAAATTCTTGCTATTCCTAAGAACTTGTGATAGGTATTTGAATACTAAAAGTTTCTGGATACAATCCATATGAGCTCATATCATGGTGCACAAGCCAATTCCAGAAATCTAGTGTATATTAAAGCTTCTTATCATCTCAATTAATTTTCACTACCAGTATCTAGTGGAGATAACAGACTTATCACACTGTTACTGATGACACCAATGACACTTCTATCATTAGCATGCAACTTTATTTCTGTAATGCATTTCAGCCATGTATGAATAAACAGGTATCTGTTTTAAATCTACATGTTAATGTAATTAATATTCATACATAAAAAACATTAATTTTCATAAAGGCATAGTTACATTATTACTTAGTAAATCGGTATAGGGCAGGTACAACTGCTATATAGAGTATGAGATATTGTAATGCAATTAGAATTTCTATGGTCAGAAATTGTAATTGCATTACAGTAATACAGAGACCAAGTTATTCTGTGATCTGGTTTCTTGAGGAATTTTAATACTTTATTATTTTAATCATCAACAAGTTAATCAACTTGTTCCCAAATACTTGGTACTAGTTAATTACTAACTGCTCCCTACAAGGCAAATTGGCAGCACTGTTCGACCTTATTTTCATGGATTACATTAATTATTTGTTCTCAAGAACTTGCCTTTTGAAAATTTGTTCAATTCTTAAAAAATTATCCATTCTTAAAAGTATCCAGTTTTGCCTCTGGTTAATTCCAACAAAGACTAATATTAAAGATCTTGTGATTAATATTAAAGACCTTCATTTCCCTTGTCAGGGTCAAGTGAAAATTGGTCACAGAATACATTTTGTTATGCTCTGCAATGACCATTATACCAGGAGATAATTTTACTTATTTTCCTATAAGTGGCAAAAACACTGGCAATGGCAAGTTTTCTAAGAATTCTGCTAGTGTACCATTCTAAATGTTATTTCAATGTCTCTGTCCAATCAATGTTCCTGCATAAAACAGGACCAATTAAATGTTTACCCTAAATGCCACATCAAACATTAAACAAATGAATGAAGGGACACATTAAGCATTAATGTGTCCCTTCATTCATTTGATGGTCCCTTGCCCAATTTGGATTCTTTTGTGCCCAGTAGTGTGTGTTACAAGTATTGAATATTTAAGTACTGTAAGACCCTGCTTAACACTGATTTGATATAACGCTGTCTGCTTGAAGACTAAAAAAAAGGCTCAAAATTTATGCCAATTTAAATTATTCCGGCATTTCATTGATTTGTATATAATACGATTATTTGCAAACAAGAATCAATCAGAAAAAGGTAGCAAAAAGGTGTAGTTTCTTTAAATCTATGTTTGTTTCATGCAATTTTGGAAAAAATATAACATCTGAAAATATGATGTTATATATCAACTTCACATGGCAAGAATTAACTGATAAATGAACAAACAAAGTGTGGAAGAAGTTATGGCTGAAGGTATCCAAGAATTCTCAACAAGAAGAGCCTATCGCTGTGTCATTAGGTTGATCAAACTCAACCTAATCAGTACAGCAGGACTAGGAGATGTAGACAAACAGGATATTGAGGAGTTACCGCAGGTTTCTGGTGAGTCTTATCAACGACTACCTTCAAGAACTGGCAGAACAAGGATTCCATGTGCAACTGGAAATAGTGATTCTGAAAACAAAGAACTCAAAAAATTTCTCTACAGATTTCCTTATTAAGAGTTTGATAACAATAACCAAAATTACTGATCAAATTGTAGTGAATGATCCAGATTTTGAAAGGAGTGCAAAAGTAAAATGAGGTGTTTTGGATGCAATCTCTTGCTATCGGCATTTGCTTAAGGAAAGAAAAAAGCGACAAATGAAACTTCACAACTTTATTGCAAAAATAAACAAGAATTTCAGAAAAGTCAGGACCTTCGTCACAAAAAATGAACTAATTAATATATTATTATACATTTCTGTGTGCATATGTTTATGTGTTATTTAACATATATTATTATACAAATTAATATAAAAATAACTTAAAGTAAAAATTTTTTCTTTTTGGTTGCATGTTCCCCTATCCCTATTTACTCTATGTTAAAATGACCTCGTTTAACACTGTTTCGTTTAGTCCTTTGTCGTCTAGGAATGCATCCTCGCGTTAAGTGGAGTCTTACTGTATAGTGAAAAATACAGTTAATGTTTTTAATTTTGAGGTTATGATTAGTGTAACTTTTTTTTAAATATAGTAATTCTGTAAATTATATTTTCATTTGTTTTAAGTACTCCTACATTTCTTGTGAAATACTGGCTAGATCTTAGAAAACTTAAACTTGAATTACAGTATACTTGAAGTTTACAGTACTTAAAATGCTAATGTGCATATTTGAAAATTCAGATGAATTCAGCCCCAATTAGGTTAAATTTTTGCCATTTCACTGTAGTATTTTTTTTTTGCTACACTTTGTAATTGACAATGTACCCTATTTTGATTAGAAGCTGAAATTATAACTTTCTCTGATAGAAGGGCTGGAGGTGGCAGAAATCTGCACCACTGTTTAGTGCAAGCCCAACACAGCATATATCAACAAAAGTTTTACAGTGATTGCTAAGTACGTTTTAACCTAGTGTGCTTAATGGTTAAAACACCATTAAGCATACTAGGCACGTCCCTAGGGCCCAGGAAGATTTAAAAAAGACTAATACTATTAGGTTGTTGCAAATGAAATGGTCAATTTTTACTTCTGACTTTAAACATTTATTACTTTAATTTAAAACTTACAAATTCAATCAAAATTGTCTCCACCAACATCAATACAATTTTCCCAATGCAATAGAAATGCATTAATGCCAATTTGATAGAAATCACAAGAATAAGCAGTCAAAAAGTCATTAAAGGTACTTTTTATTGTGTCCTCTTCCTTGAAGATTTTCCTTGCCAAAAAACTTGCCCAAATGTGTGAGAAAAAAGTGATAATCTATTGGTAAAAAGTCTGGAGAATAAGGTGGACGGGGAAGACTTTCATTTGAATACTTTCATTTTTGTGAGGAATAAGTAAAGAACTGCAGACCTCCTAAAGATGCTCTTTATCTCTCTCACTGAATTTGTATGGTACCCATTTATTCAGCTTCTTGACTTTACTTAACATGTTTAGATGTTGAGAAATGGTTGAATAATGTCTAGTATGTTCAATCTTTCCATGATTTCCTGGACAGTCAGGCGATGTTCAAATTCGATGATGTTCTTTAATTTTGATTTTTGAGATTTGTATTCCCGGAATGAAATTTTTTGAATTAATGCCTGGTAGCCTGCTTACTCATAGAACCTTCACCAAAAGTTTTTTTGGTATTTCGGATTGCTTCAACTGCATTATGTCCCTACTTATAGTTGTAAAAGAAAATTATTCAATTTCCTTTTTTCCATGCCGTCAGAAAAAGTACTCTTAAATATGTGGAACTCTATAAATGAAATTACATTTTTAAATTCACATATTATGTGTGCGCTCTTCCAATTGCTAACATACAGCATCATTCACATGTAAAAACAGTTTTACAAGGCCAGAAATGTACTGCAGTCTAGTACCTACTATACAAAGATCAGGCTGTTAGCTGTAGTGATGTGAAAGATTGATGTGATAGAGGTATCCAGTCATGGATAAATATGGCCCTGGTGATTGCACTATTAGTTTTTGAAATAATTGGCTAAAGAGACTTTTATTACCAGTTTATAACAAAAATCAATATTTTATTTTTTTTCCATAACTACTGATATTTCTAATTAGAAATTTAATAAAACTAAAGTTCAACAGTCACTCATTTATAAACAATCTTTAATTACATTTATTCTATTATATTTATTTATTTATTACGCATACTGGATCATTTGTTCTATTATAAATGTTGACTATTTGCACCAGATTTTAAAATATTACAAAACTAAATTAATATACATCATTTTTTACATAAAGTTACGTAAAAAAATTAATAATAATAGCAATAGTAATAATTTCAATATAATAAAATATATGATATAAAAAAACAAAATGAGACAAATGATGAATGATGATAGACAAATGATGAATGATAAATGATTAAAACCTTTAGTTTTAAATCATTCATCAAAGGTTTCAAATGTTTTTATTTTAAATTTTAACTATAAAATATGATCAAAACAAACAGTCATAAGAAAATATAATAGAAGCAGACTGAGTCAAAATATATTCAAAAAACATGCTTATCAACATTAAAGGCATTAATATTTATTACCCTTTATTTAATCTTCAGTTATACAAATAGATTTAGAAGCAAAAATAGCTATTAATGTAGTAAGTTAAACTGATTATTATTAGCGTTGTAACGAATAGTATATTCAGCCTCAGACCAAATACCGAATATTCGGCCAAACTATTCGGCTCGATTATCGCACGTACGGAAATTGGCGCGCAAACCGCATTATGGCAAGAACCCCACTCTCTATTGGCCCGGTGTCACTACGCTTCGCCAATCGCGTTAATTCTTGACAGTTGAAGCGGACAGACATGAGCATCATGGCAGTATGTGATAAGTGATGATATCAAATGTGGATAACAATGAAATGTCCTACACGTGTAAATAACGGAGAAAGAACAGAGAAGGACCGCAAAGTGAAAACGTGAAAATAAATATGAAATTGAGTCGATAACATAATCAAACGAGTCGAAGTAGCTTATTGGCGCGAAATTCGCGGCCGTCAATGCCAAACAATTGTTGTCATAGACTTCGAAAAGCTAAATTCTTGTAATGAGAGTCACTTAGCGTGCACGGGCGAAAGCCTGGGGCCGTTCGGGCTATCAAGCTGTCTCGAATCTGTGAAATCATAACTGTGACTTATATCGACGTCCTATCTGTCTCTTTTCTCCGTTATCATCAGGCTGAGTCACGTAATTGTAAAATGGGAACTCTACGACGGAAAAGTGACGAATCGAAAGTATCGTGAGCGCGTATTGTGAT
>NW_019385054.1:286467-288540 GCF_000671375.1 Centruroides sculpturatus | reverse complement strand
TTCGCTCACACGTATAGGACTGAAAAATAAATCATGCATTCTTATTAATATACATATAAAAATTCAACAAAACTAATTAAGTTATTAGTCAGACAAATAAACCAAAACTGTCAGATTTGTTAAATTACTTTTAAAATAAATATAAAAATGAATGACTAATAAAAGTTCTGCAAGAGATAGACCATTGTGCACTAAAACCTTATGCCAAAAAATTGACTATCTCATAATAAATTTAAAAATAAGATTATTTTTAGACTCATTTAATTAAAATTTAAAAATATCTGGGCAAATTTATTATATCAGTATGAAAATGCTCTGATTATCATAAGATAATAACTCTGCATTCATCGAATGGCACAGCTGTTCAAATAATTGATTTCTATAATTAGCATAAAAATAATGGTAAAAATCTGATAGTTTTTGTTGGAAACAAGTAAAACTGTCAACCATATCTTCCTAGAAAACGACTATCTTTTATAATTTTTTTCTGAAGGAGGATTTAGTCATTTCAAATTTTTTTGTTAATTTATACTTATTATTTAACAAAATGTATGTAATTAGTTTGAATATTTTTTTGAAAATTTTAATTTCCAAATTTTGATTAAAAAAAAAAAATAATTGATAAGTTTTAGATTTCCATACAGATAATAATGACAATAGTGCAAGAATTTTTGTTATCTGTATGGAAAATCTAAAACTTATCAATTATTTTTAATCATTATATGATAAATATTAAAACACACTTCATATGCTATAATTTTCCATTAAATTCTAAATGTATCTATTTCATTTAAATCAATATATCATCTTATTTTTATTTTTCCGGGAGAGAATTAAATAGAATAAATACAAAACTACATACATATATATAGAGTAATATTTGATCTTTAAATAAAATTTCATATTGAAAAGTGTTCTTAAGAAGTACAATTTAAGAGTTACTGATAATTTCAGTATCGGTAAAATTTTAACAACAGTAATAATTCACTTTATTTACAAAAATCTATTTTATTTTATTTCTGAATGTGTCTTCAAAAAACAGATCTTCATTTAAATAAGTTGTTTTAAATTTTTTAATTTCACTACATTTTGAGCTTTTATGAAAATTTGCTTAAAAATAATTCTGAAAAAGTAAGAGATAATTCATATTGGTTTCTGATCAACCTGAAGTATGTAAGTTTTAAATAGAAAAAATTAGAAATATAGAAACCATGTATTTTGATATTGCTTATACAGTATTTTTATTTTTTTCTATATAATTTCATTATATAGAAAAAATTAAATTATATACAATTTTCATATATTAATACATAATTTCCATGTGTGTGAGAAAGCAGAAAAATCCTGATAATGTTAGGTTAAACATTTATGCCATTTATATAACTGCTGACTCACTCTTATATCAATATATGGAATTTGTGCTATGACTAACTTCTTTGTTGATTGTAAACCTTGCCATCTGATGACTCATGTTAAAATGGGAAATTGAAACATATTGTATTCTTTATAAATATATATTTCATACACTAGATACTTTTTTCCTATTATATTCATCCATGATCTTGATAACTTCAATTTGAGATTGCTATATAATACCAATAATATAACTAAATAGCATTTATGTTAGGCTTTATTTTCAAAAAAGTTTGGAAAATTTTCAAAACAAATTTATTTTAATTTACTATAACAATTTTTTGATCATTTATTTAAAAAATATAAAATTAAAAATATTTTCTACTTTGAAATTAATCTAAGAGTAAGAATGAAAGTGTATAAAATAGTATCAAAAATTACAATTTACAAATTAAGCTCTACTATAAGAAGTGCTCACATCATTAATCTTTCAAAAATATTTGCCATAAAACCACACCAATTGCTATATAAGATTGGGCTATTTTCTGGCAATTATAAATTTAATTACAGTAGAGCATCGATTATCCGACTCAATTGGGAACTCAGGTTGGTTGGATAACTGAAAAAATCGGATAACCGAAAAGAATGAAAAAAATACATTATTAGTATAGTATATTAGTATATCCCATGTAATTAGTATATTAGTATATTGCTATTAAC
>NW_019385054.1:232213-284191 GCF_000671375.1 Centruroides sculpturatus | reverse complement strand
GTAATTAGTATATTAGTATATATCTATTAACCAACTTCGCGTTGAATTTTCATCAATGTTAAGCCTAACAAATTATTTAAAAAAATAATAATCATCGCTATTGTATCGTTAAAAATTATTTTATTGCTCACAAAACAAACAACCATTCATAAAAGTCTTGTTTAAATACTGGCCTCCCTTCAATGGTCGAGCCTGTTGCCAGCTAAAACACGCAAAATTTAACAAAAATAATATTAAAGTAGCCAAGACATAGCCAAATATTGTAGTGCCACATCACTAGCAGACATTTGAAATTTGCTGACTAGAACGGTCGGTTAACCGATGTGATGGTTAATTGGGGTTGAATAATCGATGCTCTACTGTACTAATTAATTTGTATGAAGAAAGCATTAAGTGCCATCTTGTATTAAAAATATTTAATTAAATTATAATTATTAAATTTAATACGATATGGTGCCTAACACTTCCCTCTAAGATAAATTAATTAAAATTAAATTAGTAATTAAAATTATAATCGTCAAAAAATAGCCTAATCTTATACTGCAGTTGGTGTTGGTGTGGTTTTATGGCAAATATTTTTGAAAGATTAATGATAGATAGATACATAGATTTACAATTTTACAATTCTATCTATGTCCTCCTCTAGTGTATTAACTAGCCATCTAATGCCAGCTTTCATGCATTATTTTTGAATTGTTACTATTGATGACATTTACATATTTTGATAGTCCATAAATACAGTATATATTTGTTCCAATAATCTAATAGGACTTCCTACTCCACACACTCTTCTACTATAGAGTGGTAGAGGTGTTCCAGTGAACTTCTTCTTTTTTATTCCATGCCCATTGAGTAAGAGAGATGGTTGGTTATATTGCTTTGACCATATGCTACTGATTTATAATGCTCCTTAATTCTAATAACTTTGATCTGTATGTGGAATCAATATAGTAACAGGATTCCTTGCTTTTAGATAGTCTTAATGCACACATTCCTGCTTTTGAAAACCTACATTTTATCTTTGTCACTTCTTAATAAGCTCATTACTGGAGGTCATCTTTCAGCTATGACAACAGGGAAAAAACATTGCTGTAGCAATGGAGTCTGGATCCTTGGACAACCCTCTTTTTTTTAAATAAATTTTTCCTTTGTAAGAACATATCACTATAGTAAGTGTAGGAGGAAATAAGGAAAAATCTTCCTCAAATAAAAAAATTGGATCTGGTAGAGTTATTGGAATGGAGCAGGTTTAATCCATGAGCCAGAGGTTTAACCAAGGCCATACCATCTCACCACAAAGTTGCCATCTCCTAACAACTAGCTTATATACTGCTTTCTTTGTAATATTGTGCTGCTAGGTTTGCTGTTTTTCTACCTGTTATAATTAGTACTTCAGATTTTCTGCCTTTTCCTGCTCTGGTGTATCATATAATGAAGCCTTAATCATATTATGTATTACATTTTTTTGGAAAACCATCTTAGACAATCTTTTTAATTAATTTGAAATTCATTATTTCTATGATATTTATTGATGAATGCAATATTGCTCTCCTTATTAGAACTCTCAATGCTACCAGTTTGTATGCTGCAGCATATTCTGATTTCCAATAAAAAACAAATCAATAGCCACTAATATTCTAAAAACTTTTGTACTCAGCTGTGTTCCTTCCTTATAGACAGTTATGTCTAAAAAATGTTAATGCATTCAAAGCTATTTTGTGTTAAATTAACCACTAAGCTTATTGAGTTTGCATTGATATGTTTTATGAATTCTTCAGCTGAATTTATTCCCATAAAAGCAATATTTCATCTAAATATTAGTTGATATCCTTTATAACATCTTTAATGCATTGCTCTCAATCCAATTTAACACTATTTCTGTAATATCTCAATAGAGAGGATCCCATTGGGACTCTTCTTTATTGAAGATAAAATGTATTTTCTTATACAAAATATGAATTGTTTATATAAAATCAGATCTACCTGTTTTAAAATTTAAAAAAAAATTAAAAATTTGTAGCTTTTTTATGTTGTCATTGTTTCATAACAGTATGCAGTCAGAAATATGAGTTTTTTTTTTAAATTGTAATAATTTTGGACTATTTAAACTCATCATTCAATTTTCTAAATTAGAATATTTACATATATCTATTAAAATGTAATGGCTTGTATATCTTGAGAAATTTGTATCCTATAAAAAATGTTCCAGACAAAATTTGTATTGTATCAAGGGAGCCACAAATTGGTGTTATTGGTTTTCCCGTAGATATACTATTATCATAAAACCAATATCAACTTCAGTTTTTCAAATGAAATTGCTCATTTTTTATTACATATTCAAACTCCATGTAAAAAAAACATACAAAGATTTTTTTTAAAACTTTTTTCTAAAAATACAATTGTTAGAAGATATGAAGGATTTAAGTTAAGAGCTGATGCTCAGCCACCATGTCTGATATAGTCTAATATTTTTGAAATTTAGTTTAGATAGATAGGAACAAAATTTATAAAAACGTCTTTAAAATAAACAGGTGTGTGTGTGTGTGTTCCTATGAAAAAATTCTCCGCTTTTTTCACTAAGAAATAAATTGAAAAAGCCTTAGAATTATCTAGATGAGCATTATCTTTGAGAAACATGCACATGAATGCTTTTACACTAAAGAATTTTTTCTAAATTTTGTTCCTGTATAATATTAAAATTCAAAAATATCAGACTGTATCAGATATGACAGCTGAATGTCAGCTCTTAATTTGAATCTTTCATATCTTCTAATAATAGCATTTAAATAAAATCTGTGTATTTTTCTATGCAAAGTTTGAATATGTAATTAAAAAAAAGGGTGTTTTTATTTAAAAATTAACAAGGATACTTCAAGATATTACTTTACTTTTCTGATCATAGTATCATGTATGGGGAAACTAATAATACCATCTTGCAGCCCCTCTTAATACATACAAAGTTTGTCTGAAACAATATTTTTGTAGAATGCAAATTTCTCAAGATATTCATGTGTATCAATTAAAACGGACAACCTATATAACTGAAATTCTCAAAATAGAGTAAATAAGACAATAAGCCTTACATTTACAGGGAGGCTACTAAATATTTTAAAATTAATTTACATATAATTAATACGACCAGGTTGTCATATTAAACATATGTAAATTAATTTTGAAATTCTCATTTCATCATCATCATATAAATCAAACTTTAATAATGTGTTTGATGATTAAAAGGTATACAATCATATAAGATTACATTTTAATCATTATAACAAATTTGCTAATACCAATTTGGCCAATATAAATAAGTAAAATATTTCAAGTTTACATAATGTATTGTACATTTAGTAATATGGTTATTTATTTTGCAGATGGAAAAATAAATCTGAAACAAATTTTATTAAATTGTTGGTAATAATAAAATAACTACATAAATTATTGACATAACACTATAAATGAGATGCAGGACTTAGTGCTATTTATATACAACCACTGAAAATATAAATTGTTAAACTAAATTAATTGGAGATATTTAAATAGTTAATTTTTCAAGATATTTAGTATATTATAAGAGAAACTAGAAAATATGGATGCCAATTTTTTATAATATGCTAAAAATTTAGTTTATTTTGTAAATTGAATACAAGAGTATAAAATAAATAAAATGTAAACTGATAAATCAAAGCAACACTTATTTTGTATTTTAGAAGACATATTGCTCAGAATAATACCAAGATTAAAAAGTTAACTTTGTTTTCAAACTTAACTTTGTAATCAATCAAGATATTAATGAATTTTGACAGCTTATTTTTAACAGAACCATTATTTTAATCTTTGAAATACTTCATTTTAAATTATATGGATTTAATTTCCGTATTAACAGAATTATTATTATATACATTATAATAAGTATCATATATCTTGATTAATGTAAATGCGGTTAAATGTAAAAGAATTAATTCTCTTTTTTTATTAGAGAGAGAGAATTTTTTTTAAATTTTGCTAATATTAATATTCAAATATCATTCTATATTTTATCAAATGATATTGAGACAACAATTTATAATATAAGATAATAAAATATCATTATATTAATCATGTATCACTCTGAATTTTGTTTCATTTAAAAATTTTTTATATCATCAAATGTAAAAACTACAGAAAAATAACTATATTAATCCTCATTCATTACAACATAAATATAGACTGTCCCATTTATGTGAAAACTGTAAATTGAAAATTATAGATTAATGATCAAATTGTGTGGCATTAAATTTCTTTCTTGAATAAACAAATAGGATCTCTATCTTCTCTTTTTTCATCTGCATCTTCAATTTATTTTAAATATATACATTTTATGCTTTCATGTAAATGGAATATTCTGTATAATTTAAAACTATAATATATCATTATAATGATATATGTAAAAGACACTTAATAGATCTATCAATAAAAAGTATATGGTATCTTCAACAGTGATCATACAGTAAGTTAATAAAAAATGAAAAAACAAAAATTATCACTCTTATTATTATATGAACATTGTAAAGAAATTTAATTAAATTTTAATATATAAGATAAAACTGTCTAATGTTTCTTTACAAATTAAAAACTAAACACAAAAAAAAAAATTTTTTTATATTATACAAAAATTAGAAAAATCCTATGTAAACTACTTTTAAAATGAAAAGCTGATATCTGTTTCATTTATTAAGTAAAATAATTTGATATATTTATAATGGTTTACCATAAATCCTTTCTAAGAGATTTTAAAGCACCCAGATCATGAGATTGGCAAGCCATCTGTAAATTAATCACAAACTGAGAAACAGTATTTAAATTTACTAAATTTATAATATTAAAAATTTCTTACAACAGCAGATTGCAGAAGAAGAAACAGATCTTCTCCTAAAATTGAAACTGAAATAAGAAATAAAATGATATAAATTACTTTTAACTACAAACCAGTACAACAAATCAGTTAAAGGAATATTTTTGGTGTTTGTTTATTTTTTCTTTATAATATACATTTTCTGTCTGGAGAAAATGCCTGAATATAAACCATTTAAAAATTTAATTTGAGTTCTGTATTCAATTTAATAGACTTATGTAATCTGAGAATATCTGATTGATATAGATGAAAATGTTTATATTAAATATTTCTGGTGTTTGTTAACTGATTTGGTGTACTGGTATATTTATAAATAATAATTACCAGTTTTTGAGATGTTTAAAAGGTATATATATACCTTTTTTATATATATATAAAACAAGTATGTATAAGGTATATATATATATATACACCTTATACATACTTTTATATATATATATATAAAACAATAAAACAAGTATGTATAAAATTAACCATTTGGAAACATTTCACGTAAGATAAAGTATAACTGTAAATAGATGAATAAGAACTCATGCTACAATGTATGACTTATAATAATTTTAATGCAGTATTATAAAAATTGATATTAATATACAGTATGACTTCATTATATGTAAATGTGCCATGCACAGTTTCAGTTCATGCTATTAAAAAGAATAGAAATTTTTGTGTATTAAATCCAAGTGCTTTTTAGAATGCACAGTCTCATAGCATCTGTCTCAGTCATGCTCATTTTTGTTCTGGAAAAGTGATACCATAACTCATTTATTTGTTTTGCACTAAACACTGGGATGCACATCAGTCTTTGTCCAAAGGTCTTGCTTTTAACATGTCATGTCTGTGTGAAATGTTACAAGCAATCATTTCTCTTGGTTTCATTTATGGTAATTAATATGCAAACACAGCTGCAAAATGCAAGGGTAATGATGCTGGTAGCTCTAAGCCAAAGAAAAGCCGTAAGCTGCCTAGTTTAAAGAATCCTAAAATTTTAAATTTAGTCATAATAGAGAAAAGTCTACTTCCAAAAATTTTTTTAAAGCTGTTTTTTGATTTACAGTATTGTGCTATTTACTTTTAATATACTGTTTATTTGTCTTATTTACATTTTAAAAAAATATGTAATAGGCATGTATATATAGGAAATACAGTACTAAATAATTAATGGAATTCACTATTTTACACAAATTTTGCTTATTAGAATGCACCGATTGTATATGATGGGGTCCTACTTTATATTAATATAAAAAAATAATTATTTTTACAATAAAATATACTGTATATCTAACATTTTTGAACAGTTTTATATATAAATTTGAGAAACAAAATAAATTCTGTTTTTGTACAGCAAAAATAAAGATATTACGGTTGAGATGAACTAGCGATTATTATAGAGACAATGGATTATCAAATCCATGGAAATTGCTTTTGACAAAATAAAGATAATAATGATATTAAGCTTATAGATAGGTTTACATTCTCCATTTTAAATTTACATAATTCATAAATAGTTAAATTATTTTAGTCTTTGATCTTTTTTTTTTTAAATGTTTCAAAATTTTGCACTTATGAATATGAGGATAGGGGAAAATTATACTGAAATTTTTAGAACATGATTAAGATTTTTATAACCACTCAAATCTTTACCAACAAAAGTTGTTATTTAATTATTGAATATTTTTGGATTTTCAAGCAGCCATCTTCAGAATGAGGAAAAGAATACATAGATTTTAATTTAAATATAATACAGAAATTTGAATGTAGAACAAATCTACATATTCCTTTCTACATTCTGTTCCATTCAATGTATTCTGAAAACAGTTGCTTGGACAGTCAAAATATTCAACAACAAGATTAAGGAAACATGGATGGATGGACAAATGACAGTGGGAATTTATAAATGTGAGGATTTAAAACTTTTGTGAATTTTAAAGCTTCAATAATTTTTCCCCCCTCATTATTTCCCTTCTTCCAGTTTCCCCTTTCTAGAAGGAAAATGATGATGAGGGGGAAAAAAATTGGGATCTATAAAGGCCCCAGAACTTGGCCAATTTATCAACACGATCAGATTAATCATTGTCGTGACTTAGAATTATTTTTGACTATTCCCATTTTTGTAACCTTTCATTTTTGCATTCGATTTGTATAACTTTATAGTTTATTAANTTGAGTCGGATTAGTCTAGAATCGATTAATTTTATGGAAGATAATCTTTCAAACAGCCGTAGTCCGTAAACTTGATACGTGTCGGGTTGTGATTGGAAGGAATCGTAAGAAATCGGATTCCTAAAGAATGGAACGTATCTCTATCTTATAGGGGGTCGACTGTATATTAAAAAACAATATTAACTGTTTTAAAAATCTGATAAATGAAAAATAAATAGCAACATATTGTCAGAAATGGAAAGGAATGAATGATAGTAGGAAACAGCAATTTCTATTAGGCTTTATGATTATAAATACTTTTTATACCAGGAATACACAACAAGTCAATCGCAGACTCATTTTTGGTTGATCACTGATGTAAATTACTGTACACAGTGTATTCATTAATTTTCATTTTCATGTAGTAAAGGCTCTATGCCTTCATAAAAGACGTACTTTTCCTTTGTTTAAGGATATTTGGGTAGTTTATTCTCTGTTGTATTCTCAAGCAAACAATACATACAAGTACAGTACAGTATTTTCTGAGGAAACACGCATACTTATCCTTTTTTAACCCCATTCCCGATAACCCGGCATTTTCACAAACTCGGCCACCCTTCAGTCCACATTAGACCGAGTTTTCAAGGTTCTACTGTATTTAAATAACCGTCTTTTTTGAGTATGAGCAACCTTGTTACGACCTCGCTAACCCTTCCACTCGCTTACCACATAGACCATCTCTGACAAAGAAACCAATAAGTGGGGACAAGCTTGACGCTCTACCCCCTCAGTTCACATAAGTCTACCATTTTTTCAAATTGAAGTCCAATTACCATATTTACTCACATATAAGAGATCTTGTATATAGGATGAGATGTGAATTGAAAGATCAAAATAAGAAAAATTAGACTTATTAATACAATTCTAATTTTATTTCATTTAATCACAAATAAAATATCGAATGAATGTAAATGCACACATTATCCCACAAAAAATATGGCATTTTAAGGAAAAATCTTATAAAATCAACAATATAATTTGTTCCATGTAAAGCTGAACAATCAGGAACCTTATTTGCCAATTCTTAAGAGTCAAATCCACTCTCCGTCAATTACACTTATGAATTTCTCTGAATTTTGATTTCCAAATAATAATCTATTTTCATGTGGGAATGAATTAAAACTTATATTGGGCTCCTGTGTGATTTTGAAATTTCAATTTGGAATTCAATTCAAAAGTTTTGCTTTTCTTATTGCTATTCATCTTTACATTTTAAAATACTTATGTCTTTAAACACAAGAGGGTGAGAATCCTGTAATAAATGCGATACACAGTTAACAAAAATTATTTGCAAAAACACAAAGAATGCTTCGCTCACACGTATAGGACGACCTAGGTTTTTGAAGCAGTGAAAAATGAATAAAAACCTTGTCTTATATGTGAGTAAATACAGTAAATAATAATTTTGTTGGAAAGGATTTGAGAATGGTTATAGAAGTCAGAAACAGTTTATGTGACATGATTTAGACTACAGAACAGTAATTTCTTTAAAATGTCAAAATATATACTGTATATATATATAAATTAATTACTAATTATTAATGTATTAATATGATAAACTCAATCCAATAATAATGATATTCAAGTAAATAATTAAATTAATCACATAATAAAATAACTAACTGTATAGGTATAATACTTTTTCCTAAATCAATTACTTTAGTCATAAGTAAAAACATTTTAAACAATTCTATCAATTAAAACCTTTTATAAGTTATATTATAATTTTAGATGGTATATCTTTCCTTAAGCAATTATTCATGTAACTTATACTTAGTTCTTCTTTTATATAATTTTTTAATCTTATCTTCTGATGTAGCAAATTTTTTCTTTGGAAATTCAACAATGTTTTTACTTTTTCTGTGTCTTCTCATTTGTCATTTTCATAAACTTCTGTACTTCTATTCTCATCTCTAATTAATTTCAACTTAAAATTTGTGTGTTGTTTCAATTTTCAGTACTGTAGTTTATTTTTTATTTAAGAATTTTTTGCTTTGTAAAAATTTTTCTTGTTTTGTTAAATTTAATTATTTTTATTCTATTAATATTTTAAAGATATTTCAAAGTAATTAATAAACTTCTTAAACTTCTATAAGAAATATAATTGATTTAATTCAGTATATTAAAAGTTGAATTAAAGAATACAAAACAATCTTTTTGTTCTTTTATTCTCATTCTAAACATCCTAGTAACACTCATTATGTCTATTATTCTTATGTTTAAGTTAGTATATCTGATTTCTTTTATGGAATAAGGAACTGCGTACAACTATTTCAATAAACAATTCTAAAATTTAAAAATGTTCTATTATAGTAAGGCAATGTTTAATCTACAGTCGACCCCCCTATAATTATGGTCCCTATAATTACGATTCCTATAAAACTACGAAAAAATTGCTACCGGTATCCGTAAAAAATAGTAAAAGTTCCCTAAAAACACCTCAAACGTCATTGGGCAGCTGAACTACTTTCCCGCCGTCCGTAGCGCNAAAATTTTTAAAATAATAATCGTCGCTATTGTATCGTTAAAAATTTGAAAATTAAGCCTCGTTTAAATACTGGCTCCCTTTCATAGTCGAATGAGTGTTGCCAGCTAAAACATGTAAAAATAATATTAAAGTAGCCAAGACATAGCCAAATATTGTAGTGTCACATCACTAGCGGGCATTTGAAATTTGCCGACTAGGGGGGGTCGGTTGATTGGGGGTTGGATAATCGAGGCTCTACTGTAATCAAATTCCCATAAAAACCTATAGTAAATCGGTAATTGGTTAATGAACAATTCGGATAAAGAACAAGGTCTTGGAACAGATTATGTTCGTTATCCGATCACCCACTGTACAGTCGACCCCCCTATAACGTGGATTCCTATAACAGAAATTCCTATAACGTAGCGAAAAAATTGTAGCAATATTCGTATAAAGGAACTCCTAAAACGTCGTCGCCGACTCGTGTCGCGACAAGATTGATAGAATCTGGACCAATAGTGGATGAGCAGCCGAACTACTTTCCTCCGCCCTGCGCTATGCTTTGGAGAGTTTAGGCGGCTAAAATGAGTTTGCTATCGTCTGTACAGTATTATATATAAATTAGGTACTGTACATATNGAAATACTGGTTGTTAGCTTTTAAAACTATTATGTAATCTGCCCCCATAGAACTACTGGTCATAAAGAAGGGGGAGAGATATTATCTGTCAACAAGGGCATTTTGACCTAAATGATTTACAATTAACAAATGTTTTTGAGTTATAGTATTACAGTACTGTATAGTATTTACAATATTTATGTATTAGAATAAATAAATTTAGTATGTATTATACAGTATTTCTTAGTAATATTTGTAACTTATAGTTAACATGTTTTATTGGAAAAAATTACTGTACTGTATAAATTTTTGGACAATCTGAGAAGCATCCCTATTCATTTCATAATACAGTGGGTGATCGGTTAACGAACAGATCAGTTAACAAACAAATCGGATAATGAACACTTTTGCGAAAGATTTTTATGATTGGACAACGAACACATGTTCAGATAACAAACACTTTACTGAACAAACATAAAAAGAAGCAACAGAAAATAATGAATACTGACTGATTTTCCCTTGTCTTCAGGTAACAATTTGAAACCTTTCGGAACGCGAGAGACGTCAACATCAACGCTCAACCCGATACTGATCAGATAGTATTCTTCCGAATTTTGAAACTCTCCCTTGTAATTCCAGCTTTTTGTTTACCTTTCTGACAAATAATTTTTTATAGCATTCGCGAGACTGTCAGACAGGCACTTGTTAAGTTTTGCGTCGGGGTTTATTTACGAAAGGTGAAAGTTTAACTGTCCCATTGGATATTCATTAACATTTTAATACCAAATTTCGAATTTCATCCAGACCTTGCATTTAAATAACTTTTTGTGGGCTAGTTGATTTCTGTTCTCTGAATTTTTGTGTTTTTCTGAACTTTTTATTTAAAAAAAACTGATAATATTATGGAACCTAAAAAGAGGAGTGTCAAGAACTGTGCTCACCGTAGAAACCAAGTAAGAGATAATAGCCAAGGTAGAAAGTGGGCACAAGATGTCTGATATTGCTAGGCAGTATGGCTTGAACAGGTCTACAGTAGGCACAATCTTAGCTATGAAAGATATACCAAAAAGTCTCAAGCTGCTAATGGAGTAATGAAAATCACATCTGAGAAATAAAGAGCATTTTAGAGCTCATAATGGAACCTGAAATTGACCTGACGACAGAAGAACTCCAAGAATTCTCAAATGAACAACACCAAGAAACTCAGCGAGATGTGTTTTCTTTTGAAAAAGAAAAAGATGAAAGAGGATCATGTCAACGTCTGCTACTAAAGATCTTTTGAAGAAGTGGAAGGATGTCAGAACAACGATCATCCAAGTGGCATTCAAACCAGAATAAGGTTAATGGGGTTGGGGATCTATACAATTACAATACTATTAATTACTTCCGAAAAATCCTGAAGAAAAGAGAAAAGCAATCAACATTGGACAGATTCTTTAACCCCCACAAACAGAAAAAAACGTGAGTAATAAAAAGGCAAGAATNCCAAAAAATTATATGTGTTTTGGAAATGTTGAGTGAAATTAGTCTAGAATCGGTTAATTTTATAGAAGAAAACCTTTCAAACAGCCTTAGTCCATAAACTTCACACGTGTCGGGCTGCGATTGGCTCATGTATTTAATGACTCCTACAATGTAAAATTCGATTAACGTGGAACGTATCTAAGCGTTATAGGGGGTCTACTGTATTTCTATTTTCTACCATGAAGTCTTATCTATCACTGGAGGTTGTTAGTGCTATGCTATATGAGATAATGTATAGTTTCTTTGTTTCTAATTGTACAAGGGCAAGCCACTACTAATTTGAGGTGAAGAGCATATAATTTAAATTAAATAAATTAAAAACATGATTAAAAAACTGCAGCCCAGCATTGTTACAATGTCATAAATAATTGCTTATTTTAGGAATTGCTTTGTTTTTGCTCTAAATAATTTCAGTTATATGCAAAGTAAGTGTCTGAAGAGAAGAAAAACTTTCAATCAATGAAAAGAAATAAAATTTCGTGTAAATTCTTATGGTGAATGACAAATATTGCTGTTTAATTTATGCCTTAGTGTCTTTACCAAAATTAATAAATAATAATGATAATAATCTGAATGTCAATTACCATGCTATAATTAAATTTAATTATATTGTAGCATAATTTTATAAGAGTAGATTAACTTATTTACAGTTGATCTAACAAGGCTTTCTTTTTACTATTTTATTGATTTATGTATTATGTAATACAAAACTATCAGTTCCATTACAGTGATCAGCATTATTAATACTGTATCTCTTAATTGTTTTAGCAATGTAGTTTTGTTTTCATTATTATTTAAAATTTACATACCAGAACTATCATCTTCAGAAGATTCCCAGGCATATTTTTCTAAAAGATGAGCATGTTCTGTTTTTAATTTTTGTGGAGGAGGCTATTTAAAAAAATGTTTTCAAATTTAATAAAGACATTCTAAATATTCAAAATTAAAAACAACTATTAAAATGATTTCAAATTTTCTATTATATTAAATTAAAAACTAAATTTATTATTATTCAATAAATTAAAATAAAACACCAATTCAGAAATCATGATTTAATTTATAAATAAAATAATTATTTTTATTGAATCTGCAGAAGTCTGCTATTTACTATATAACTGAATTAACAGAACTAAGTGAAAAAATAAAATAAAAAAATAACTGAAACAAAAGTATATTTTCAACAAAAAGGATAGAAATAGCAATGCTTTCTAAAATATCAAGAGCAAACTCATATAACTTCACATAAATGCAAATTGAGGAAACGGTAAAGACACATAGTTAAACAGAATGGAATCTATATAAATATAAATGAATAAGCATTGAAAAATATTACACATAGCCAATCAGAATTAGTGTTTCATCTAGGGCAATGGTTCCCAATTAGTGGTACGCATACCCCCAGGGGTATGCGAAACTGCATGAAAGGGTACGTGCGGCAATCTAAAATCAGTCAATTTAAAATTTAAATGCATGAGATAAAGCAATCAAAAAAATAATGGATGGACCATCAAAAATTCGGCAATTTACAACACGATGTCGAATGCACAAATTCGTTTATTTATAACTAAAAATATTCTCAAAATTTCATTTAAAAAAATGCATTTGTGACAATACCTAAGTGAAATTCTTATGCAAGAAAAAAAAATTGTACAATTAATATAATTTGTGTTAATTGTACAATTATCATTATCATCATGTCAGTGAAGCGGCAATAAAATATTTACTACCATTTTGCACAACATACCTCTGCGAGAGCAGATTTTCGGCCATGACAAACATGAAAACTAATCATCATCACTGACTTCAACTCAAAGATTACTTGAGACTGAAGCTGACCAAAAAGCAACCAGATTTTACAAAGTTGTGCAAAGAAAATCGTGCACATTTGTCACATTAAAATTAAATAACCTTATGTTATTTTCATTATTATTAGAATTGTATTTTAAAGGTAATAAATGTAAAAAAACTTATTCTATTTATCACTAGTTGTCCACCCACAGCTTCGTTTGCATTATATCGAATTTTCTCGTGGGAGTAAGATATTTTCTCGCAGTAAAATGTAGCCTATGTCCATCTCCAACATGTAAGCTATCTCTGTGCCAAATTTTATTAAAATCTGTTTAGATGTAAAAAGGTGACAGACAGACTTATCTTCAAATTTATATTAGTATGGATTAATATGAATTTCTGCTATAAGGGGTATGCGAGTTTGAGCTCTTTTTTTGAAGTGGTACGCAGGAAAAACTCATTGGGAACCACTGATCTATGGCATGTGATCTAAATTCTACCAATCATAACAGTTAAAAATCAAACTCTGGCAAACTGTAAGTGCTGTCATTATTTCTGCCTCACTTCCAAGATTTAATAGAAAATTTAAAATACAGCACATTTTGAACAAAAAGTTCATCGTAATCTGCATGTATTTTGAGGTAGTTATATATTTATTAAATATTTTCCTACGATATTTTCATGTTTATAGTTGTTTGATATGCAAATGATTTCTATTTTGAATGATTATAATGACAACAGCATATCCAGTTCCATTAGAGCACAGTTCTATTTTGTCTTTAAAAATTTACTTTAATTTTTTTTGGAGTAACTTTTTTAATTAAAGTTTTTAATTCTACAGTTTTTTATCCCAGTATCCATCTCACATATAGCAAATCAATGCAATTAATTTTAAATTATTCTTTATTTAATGAACTTAGGCACTGTCTATAAATGTTGTAATGCAGATATGGATGGGTGGCTATGCAGATAATTATTATGGTGAATTACAAGAAGGAATTGTTTATGAAAATATTACAAAATTCTAGGAAGCAACCCTTGGGCAACAGAATGATTCATTTTTGTTTCCAAAGAATGGTTAGCAAATTGTACTGTTTATCACTGCTTTGTACTGTACATAATTAATAAAATAATGTAATGTCCCCAAGCTGTTATCACTCCTTAGTACAATTAAGGAGATTGAACTAGGATATGCATTTTGTAATTGAAGTTGGGTATGTGGATGTGTTATGAAGAATTATATGGGATAATAGTTGGAAAATATAAAAATAGCATTGCATACAAGTAATTTTTGAATGTTTCCATATCCTGCTTCTCAAAGATCCTTATAATTATTTAACTGTAATGAAAACGAATACAATCAACATTGAAGCATAACAGGAATTTAATACAGACTATATCATGTATATATTAGCAGTGATTGTGATTGCACCTTGAATCTAGTAGTTGAACAAACACACTTTCCAGATAACAGTCCATCAGTTTTCACCTGATTTTCAGCTAAGCAAAACTTTGGGCAGAAGTGTGAAATACCCATTTGTCAATCAAATTAACTAATAAGTGCAAAATTCTACTAATGTCCCATAAAAACATCTCCTGAAGATTTTATAAATGTAAGTACCCAAAGTCTTTCAATAACATACTGTTTTTAATAAATTTTGTAATCTCCTGTCATTTTACGTATACAGTAGTTTATAAAAATGAAATTGATTCTTATAAGGAAAATCATCGAGAGTGGGAGATGGGAGATTTTCCCCCCATCCTGAAGAGAACTTAGGGAATATATTTCCTACTCCTATAAACTGATGCTATTTTTACTAACAAAAACAAAAACAAAAAAAAAACAAAATCTTTAAGGAACTGTTTTTTATTAATAAACAAACATTGTATGTATTTCATTTGTTCAAAAAGAAGACCTGCTGTATACCTAGTCCCCATACAAGTTTCCACAGCCACACTTATAAGATAAAGTTTGTTTTGTTAGCAAGATTACAATTTCAATATTCTGTGGAAATTTTGTCTTTAATACATATTGTGTTGCATTTCATGTCTTTAAGTGTTTGTTATAAATATAGTTAAAATGACACCTTATTTCTTCTTTGTGGCATGTCCAATTTTCTGAATGTTTCATTGCCATCACTAGAAGGCTCTCCTCCTTGCCTCATCTACTCGTTCTCATATCCTACATATTCCCATCAATTCATGTATGTTATTAATCCATAACATTATTGGTCTTCCATTGTTGTCTTTTTCTATCAATTTTACCCATTATGATGTTCTGTAATAATTCATACTTGTTTCCTCTGATTACATGTCCAAAGTATGATGTTTTATGAGACTTTATATAGGTCAACAGTTTCCTCTGTGAATCTGCTTTCTAGAGTACTATCTTATTTGTAATCAAGTTGGTCCAATTGATCTTTACCTTCCTCATCTTATAACATCTTATAATAAAAAGTTAAAATTTCTCAAAGTTGAATGAAAACACTACTACTATTTGGAATGTCATGTGTAATAAAATATAATAAATAATATTAATAAATTATTTAAATTAATTACAGTTAAGTTTTATTTAAAAGCTTTGACTTGAAACAAACTTTCATATGACTCTAAGGGCCTACTTTAACTAGTATAAGCAAAGCTTCTGCTTCTGGGCTATCTATCTTAGGGACAGCCAACAAAAATATTTTCTTTAACATGTTAATTGCTGAGACAAAACCAATTTCCCTTCCAATTTGACAAAATTTTTAAAATTTTTTATTTAATCATAATATGCATGTTAAAAGTGTCAAAAAACTTTTGCTGTTCCTTTTTTTCTGAAAAATGGAGCATGATGCTTGGTTTGTACCAATAAAAAATTTATATACAGAATACTAAATACAAAAGCAATGGATGAAATATATTCTTTGCAGTATACAATAAAGGTAAAAATAATAAAATAAATATGGTGGAACCTCTATATTTGTCATTAATCTGTTCCTACTGACCTAACAAATATGGAATATGATGAATATTAAAACAATTTTACTCATAATAAATAACTGATATTCAATTAATCAATTCCCATCCTGAAAAAAGGTACAAGAATAAAAATTATGTTGTTTGTAAAACTTTATCTTTATTGTATTAAATAAATACAGTATAATGGTAGAAGGGAAAGAACAGAAGAGATATTATTTAGAAGAAGACATATCAATTAAAACATTAGGCATTTCTAATTTTGATCATGGGGTCTGTTTTGCTGATGATTCAGTAGCACTCAATTTAATAAAGAACTTGTCCAGTGTTGTGTGTTTTGTCTGCTTTTTAAAGCTTTTCTGAAGTAGGCAGTTACATTATCATTGAATTTATTTGTATTTTGGTTGACTATAGCAACATTTGTGTGCCACTTTGGAGCAATTGGAACTTGGTTTCTTGCATTGATTATTTTTCAATAACTCAACAACACACGATGACTGCACAAAGCAGACTGATTAACTACAGCTAGCTAACATGGCTAGCTGATTAATGCGGGTGTGGAAGTGGCAATTGTGTAACACTGGAAGTGGCAATTGTAGTGCCACTTCCAGTGTTGGGAATGACGAATTTGGAAAAATAAAACAGTCATCAAAATGTGACGAATATCGAATATTACAAATATAGAGGTTTCACTATATATTACAAAATTAAATGCATAGAAGTATCATAAAAATGTCTTCTTTTAAATCTTAATGTCCTTTTTACACTTCGGGAACTAACTGTCCTTATGGCAAATTGACCTTCCTTTTTAGGCTACTCTTCCATTTGAATATGTAAAAAACAATTTAAAAAAATATTCCCAAAGTTTCGGCCAAGTGTGAAAAGGATGTTAAGATTTAAAAAAAAACATTTTTATGATACTTGTATGCATTTAATTTTGTAATGTATGAATTTTGTCCTGGCATGTTTTAATTATATTTTTTAAAATTGTAAGATAAAAATAAACTTTCTTTCTTATACACAAAGAATAAAATTTCCCCAAGTGATAATATAATCAAATTGAAAACAAGAGCATCCAAATATAAACATCTATCAAATCCCAATGCTTAGCAAATACACAACCACAATTGTCGTAAATTTAGCCAGAGTATTTACAGCAATTGTGGTTGTGTATTTGCTAAGCATCGGGCTTCAGCAGATGTTTATATTTGTATATCTTGCCTTGTGGGGGTATGCGATGGCTGACTGAGTGGCTTATGTCAATGTTTCTGGCCGAGAGTGCAATTGCATCCCCAGTCGGTACTGTATTAACCATCAATGATAATGTATTAGGCTTATATATACTGGAAGAGGAGGTTAGACCAAAGGTTTGAGTAGCATAACAGGCAATGCATCCACATGGTAAGCGGGAGTTACAGGTTCGAATCCCACTTTAGGATGATTCTTTTCTTCCGGTTTATTCTAAATTAATTAATTAAATATTGTAATTATTAATTTTAATACAAGATAGCACCTAACGCCTCCCTCTAGTGCCAAATTCTGTTGTAATTCCTAATTATTAATTCCAAAATTTAGCCAGAGTATTTATGGCAATTTTGGTTGTGTATTTACAAGAGCATCCTTTGCAAATTTGGTGAGGCTGCATAAAACACTCAAAGACATCTTAAGCATTATAGAATCCTATATTTGAGAAAGTCAATTAGAGGCTGGATTTATAATTGTGGTGCTTAATTTTTATATGAAGTTCTTAAAGATGAACCAAGATTTTTCCCACTACTCCAATGTCATCTTCCTAATTAATTGTAAAGACATTAACAGCTTCTTATGATTGAACTTCTTATGTAAACAAATTCTTATGAAGAGAGTATGTTTTAATGCTTAGTGAATAAAGATTACTTTTATCAATTGAACTTCGTCTCCTGATTAAAACAGACTTGGTTATAAGATATATTTGGATTTATCATCTGATAGTCTGAATTGAAACACCAGTAGGTTTCCTGCATTTAAACAATATAAAGTCTACCACAGTGTTTTAGTTTCTAAATCATTGCAAATATTCAACTTATTTGGATGATAATTATAAAAATTCAAATAAAACTCAATTTAGTTACTCTGCAAAAAGCATTACAAAGATTTTATTATTAAAAAAACCTTCAAACTTGATATTTAAATGCATATAATTACAAACAAACAAAATACACAATTTCCCTAAACTGATAAGAAAAAGCTAGTAATGATTATTTTTCATTAATTAATAAATATAGAAACTTATAAAAAGACTGTTAGTCAACTTTTGTTTATATTCTAATTTAAATGTGAAATCTAAAACATTGAATAAAATATAATAAAACAATAATATGGCTAATTCACTGTTTACAAAATTGGATAAAAATTATATTAATTTTATTAACATTATTGATAGTGTCTTTATTGAAAAATGTAAACTTTGTAAACTAATATAATTATTGTTATTGTTCTTTGGCAATGCTTGCATTACAAACAAGAACAAAATTTTCAGATATTGTATTCATCCAATATTCAAAAATGATTTGAAAGTTATCAGAATTGTAATTTCTTATATGATTAAAATTGCTTTATGAAATTATAGCTTTAGATTGTCATCTATGAAATAAAAGTATTAAATTAATTGTAAATCTTACTTGAAGTAAGAGGAGGAGGAGAACAGAAGTGACTTCACATTTTGACAAAATACTTGTATAAAACCCTAAGGGTTTATTATTGGAAGCATTACCTGAAAATGCAATTTTTAAATATTGAAAAAACTTTTAATGTATGTATTGTAATAAAGATGCCTACCTCTTTCTTTAGTTAAACTATACATTTCTGTTAAAACATTTAAAGCACCATTATAGTCTCCTATTAAGAAAATGAATTAGTAATTAGTTTTCAAAAAATGTACAATAAGTTTTATGAAGTTTATATATCTTTTAAGTGACACAAAAGAAATATAATTTAAAAATTTTAAATCATATTTAAACCAAAGTGCCAAATTTTTGGGCTGTTGTATGACTAAGTTAATGATTAGAAACTAATTAATTTGTATAGAGGTAAGCAGTTATTCTGCCATCCTTAGACAACAAATATTGTCAGACATTACAGGTCAAAGGTGCTGAAGTTGTCCCCAGTCAGTACAGCAAGTAACCAGAATGGTTATATCTAAATTAATAGTTCTGGAAGCAAAGATTGTATGGAGGTACAGATAGCATAACTGGCAACACATTCACATGGTAAGTGGGAGTTGCAAGTTCAAGTCCTGCTCCAAGCTGAATCTTTTCTCCCGGAAATTCTAAATTAAAAATTATTATATCATACTTATTAAAATNTTTATTAGAATTATTATGTCTTATTAAAATGATATGCAAAAATTGGTATGATTAATCTAAATTTTTATTAATGTTAATATAGGATTTTAAAAAATTTATTTCAAAACATATTACCTATTTCAATCTTGCATGTTGCAACATAATCAAGAGAATTTAAGTAACTCAAAGGACTCTATAAAGACAGAACATAATTTATGTTTAGAATTAATTGTATTTATTATCAAGTTAATGATTATACTATTATATTGAAAAAGTGAACACACTGTTGTGGCATTATTTTTACATAGTAGTAAAACCAGAGAATGAGCAAAAAAAAGCACTTATTACGATCACTTTGGGATTTGTCTACATTGATACAATAACCAACTAATATTAAGCAGATTAAGTAAGATTACAATTAATAAAAATTCTAGTTTATTGTCTGACATTAAAAGAACATATTAAAACTATTAAAATGTGTAAAACTTAATTTATCAATTTTCAAAAAATTATGCAAAATGAAACTGCAACTCTACAATTCATGATATTCACTCATTAGCTTTGTTTTCTCTCACTATATCTAGGCATATACAACTTGATGTGCTTATTAAACTTTAGTTAATAAGGACATCAAGTCCATAAACCAAGTTTCATAATTAATTTTTTAACTTATATTTTGTGACTGTTAATTCTAACAACATTAAACAACTGCTAATATCCTGATTACAATAAGAAGATTCTACTGTATTTTTAAATCTATAAATACAGTAGAATCTTCTTATTGTAATGTATTGAGATTTACATGTTAAGGAATTTAGTTAGTTCGAAATACAGCTACTTCAAAATTTGGAGTGAAAATTCTCACAAGACACCTGCTGTTTACCTGCAGTTTTTCATATTATTATTATTATTATTAATTAATTAATGAAAATAGCATTCTGTATATGTAGCCATATCATGTTTCCCTAATAAATTACATCAGTTGCATGGCATTTGGCATATTATAAACAGAAATATGTAAATATTGGATAATTCAAAACTTGATAATTCAAAGTTACAATTATTTCATCTCTTCAATTTCAAACTAACAAGGATTTCCTGTAATATTTTCAGATATGTTCATCATCCATCTTCAGGTCTTTTTAGTAGAACATTCCAATATTCAAAAACTTTAATATCATTTCCAATCTTTAAATTTATAATTTTACAACAAACTTTACAAAGGTTCAAAAAAAATATTAAAATTATTTTGAATTTCCAGAAGGAACAGTACAGTAGAGCCTCGATTATCCGACCTAATTGGGGACTGGGGTTGGTCGGATAATTGAAAGGGTGGATAACCGAAAAGTATGAAAAAATCTATTATTAGTGTAGTATATTATTATATCCCATGTAATTGTAATATTAGTATATCGCTATTAACCTACTTTGCGTTGAATTTTCATCGATGTTAAGCCTAACAAAAATTTTTTAAAATAATAATCATCGCTATTGTATCGCTAAAAATTAGAAAGTTAAGCCTCGTTTAAATACTGGCTCCCTTTCATGGTCGATCCAGTGTTGCCAGCTAAAACACGTAAAAATAATATTAAAGTAGCCAAGACATAGCCAAAAATTGTAGCGCCACATCAATAGTGGACATTTGAAATTTGCCGACTAGGACGGTCAGTTAACCGAGGGGTCGGTTGATAGGGGGTCGGATAATCAAGGCTCTACTGTAGTTGTTTTTCTATGCAGTGTGATGTTTGAACATTTGTAAAGTTTATTGTAGGATTATAAATTCAAAGATTGGAATTTGTATTTGGTAAAGTGTTTAAATATCAGAATGTTCTGATATAAAGACCTGAAAATGAATGCTGAACATATCCAAAACCATTAGTCAGAAATTTAATAAATTGTGCAAGGTTTTAAAACACAGTGTATATTATCTTTTTTTTCTCTTCAAATTTAATTGTACAGATGAAACGATGTACATTTGCTGGATTAAAATAATTCAACTATTACAAATATAAGCATCTGCAGAGAGAGTATGATGGAATACTTGCCCCTCCCTGAGATTGAGGAAAAATTCCACAAATTATAATTGTAAAAGTGATTGTGAGATACATAACCTTACAGCCTCAACCATGGGATGCTTTGATGAATACTGTATTCTTTAATTTATTTGTGAAAATCTAAAACGAAATAAATATTTATGTAAAAATTTATTGGTGTAATTATATGTGTCCAGGTTTTGCCTCCCCTGAAAAATTTTCTGCAGACATCCTTATTATAAACATTATTATTTAAAGATAAGTTTTTAATTTAAAGTGTTCATAAAAATATTAATAAAATATCTAATATAAAAATTTAACTTACAGCACATTGAAGATCTGCTGCCCTTCGAAAATGCTGAATAGCTTGAGCAGTTCTTCCAAGTAAACGAAGACATTGACCTACTTCTAGATACAGAGAAGCTGCAAGTGAAACTTTATTATTCTCTAAGTATACTTTAATGGCATGACTATAGCAACTAAGAGCAGCATTCAGATTTTCATCAAAACCTGGACATAAAAGTTTATGATTTTGTTCTTCAGTTTCAAGAAATAATTGTGCAGCTTTAATCAAAGAACGAGTTTCACCAACATAATTGCCCAATGTATGTTCACACCTATAAAACAAAAATAATGTCATTGTATTTATAACCAAAGTAAAAAAAGATAATTAAATCTAACAATTAAATTACCTTGCTACAGCTAAGCAACAAAATGCAGCATAATGAGGACATTCTTGATTTTCTAACTCTTTTGCCAAGGAAACTAATAAATTTATTTAATATAATTAGAAAATTAAAAAAAGAAATAAATAAATATGCTTATTTATTCATTTAACTTAAAAATCAAGAATAAAATCACAAAATAAAATACATAATTTTTATTTTATTGATAAATATATATTATATAGGGTGTATTTTTTTATCTTGAGATATTGAAATAACTTAATTAGATCCCATTATTTTGGAAAAAGGTATAAACAAAAGTTGAGGGGTCAATCAATTGGTGACCTTCAAGGTCATTTGGAAGTCAAGTCTGTTTTTTTTCAATGGGAACACACATTTTTGACCCCAGAAATGGAAAGAGCAGGAAATTTCACAACCGGATGTACCTTTCACCTTACTGTCAGGTCAAAGGTCAAGATTATTTTAAGGTTAAAATTATAAGCTTTCTCTAATGGGAAATCATACTTTTTATTACTGGAATAGGCAGGGAGATAAAAGTTACATTTACATGGAAACAACAAAAAATTTCACATCAGCCATGAACTTGAGTATCCCAAATTTGACCTCTGAAGGTCGTCTCAAGTGTGATTATTGTAAGCATGGCTCACTAAATTGTAAGCATGGCTCATGGCATTAAAGTGGAAGGGCATCATTTTGAACATTTGTTATAAAATTTTCCTCCAAACAATGGTAAGAATTAAAGTGACTCACCAAAAACAAACACCATGATAGTGAGAGGCAAGGAGATTCACTGAAAATAAGCACCTCAAAGGAATCAGAAAACTACTACATCCACATTGTTACTCCTTTGGTAGTGCTAAAAGTAGTGAATGCTTTTAAAGTTCAAAGTAATAAGGTTATGAAAAAATGTAACTTTTATTTCCTTGCCTATTCCAGTAATAAAAAGTATGGCTTCCCATTAGAAAAAGCTTATAATTTTAACCTTAAAATAATCTTGATCTTTGATCTAGACAATAAGGTGAAAGGTACAGTACATCTGGTTGTGAAATTTCCTGCTTTTTCCATTTCCGGGGTAAAAAATCTGTGTTCCTATTGAAAAAAACAGACTTGACTTCCAAATGACCTTGAAGGTCGAGGTCACATATAAAGTCACCAATTGATTGGCCCCTTGATACCCTACAACTTTTGTCTATACCTTTTTCCAAAATAATGAGATCCAATTAAGTTATTTCAATGTCTCAAGATAAAAAATACACCCTGTATACTGTATTATGAATTATTTTAGATTAAGGATAATTGGCCAAAGGTAACACTGAGGCCTATTATTACATTTATGTGTGTATATATAGCCAAAATAGCTAAGCACTATTCGTGTTTAAATTTTCACTTTTTATTTTTAATAAAAATTAATATTCTATGAACTAATAAACTAACTGTTCTACATAATCTGATGAAATAAAATTTCAATGAAATACTTTGAAAGGATATAAAAATAAAACTTTAATATTTAACTATTGATAATTAAGTTTAACAATAATTTTATATTACCCATTTTTTTGGTTATTCTTAAAAGATTTGTAAAAATTCATTTCAATATTAAGAATAACTAAATTAACAAGTCTCATTTCTGTCATAACATTCCTTAAAGTATATTTATCAACTTTAATTTAGGAAAACATTTTTCTCTATTGGCATTTGAAACCATTAAACAAAGATATATAAATATAATAATATATAAATAATAAATGTAATTTCAATGTCAGGAAAAGCTTGAACTAAATTATTTCCTTTTAAATAGTAATACAGGTAATTTAAATTTAATTTTTTAGTTTGTTCAGTTTTCTCTTTTATATCAATTTCACATTTTCTTTAGTTGAACTATGCTGTTCTTGTAACTGAATTTCTAAATCAATTTTGTTTTCATGGATGTCTTTGCTTTCAAATAAAGATTTCATTCCACTGTATAGTTATTCCATAAACAATGATTTTAAATACACAAATTCATTTATTAATTTCTCTTCATTTAAATCTTCTTTATAGATTTGATTTTAATTCATGATTATCTAAGTAAATTAAATTTTCCGAATACAGTATCCAAATCTCTGATAAATATCTTCATGTACAATTGAACAAAAATTTAATTATTATGCACAAATATGTAATTAAGCATAAAATGGTGGTATTATATATCAATAACAGCAAAAATAAAGAGAAAAACTTTATCAATGACATTAAAACAAATTTTAACAAATAAACAAAACACAACACATTCAAATATGAGAGTACTTTGGCAAAATATAAGATTGCCATCAACAGGCAAATCAAATGTAGAATGGCAAAGAACAGAACTTGAAAATGTTGGAATAGAACATAAGTTTGAAAATAACATTAAACATAAATATTAATGAATACTTCAATATGTAATCGAATCAAACAATCATTATTTTCTAAGAATTAGCACATCCACAGACTTCAAAAATACTAGCCAATCAACAACTTTATTTTATCCAAATGCATTTTGGAAATTACAATACTTCCCTCCTCAGTTGGGTTCTCTTTCATACAAGTTAAACAAGGCACAAATACTTTTTGATACGCTCTCACAATTTTTCAATGTTCTCATTATTTTGACTAATTTCACATTAAAAACATTTTTTCTGTGTTCTTTTCATTTCCTCCTCATAGTTGGTAGTTACCTATATTACTATTTGAAAGGAAATAATTTAGCACAATACTCCTACTAAGAGTATTAGTGAAAGTAGTTACAATGGTGAAAAAATTGAAAAATTGTGAGAGAGTATCAAAAAAGTGTTCATGCCTTGTTTAACTTGTATGAAAGAAAACCCACTGAGGAGGGAAATATTGCAATACAGTAGATCCCCCTATAAGACAGGTTCCTATAATTACGATTCCTATAAGATGGCGAAAAAATTGTGGCGTTATCCGTAAACAACGGTAAAAAAACTCCTATAATTACGTAAAACGTCATCGGGCAGCCGAACTACTTTCCGCCATCCAGCGCCACGCTACGAACAGTTTAGGTGGGTAAATTGAGTTTAGTATCGTCTGTACATATAATTATATATAAATTAGGTACTGTATATATAATTATATATTAACTTAATTTATTGTAACTTTATTATAATTATATATATACTTTTTGCCGTCCAGCGCCATGCTACGGAGAGTTTAGGCGAGCTATCGTCTGTACAGTATGTAAATTAGGTACCGTAAGTCTAATACAGTACTGTAATTTTATAAATGGTGTATTAATTTGGCAACAAATTAATACACCATGCACTTAACATCAATTCAACATCATTCATCACTCAACAGGATTGCAGCAGTAGCATAATTATCAATTTTAGCGTAATTTTAAATCACATCTGACAGAATAAATTTATTTGCCATAATCCATAATTTTAATATAAATTTGCATTATTTAGTTTTCAATATCCATTTTGCACATAAAAGTAAATAATGTACTCATATTTGCAATGGCAGTAACAATCCAATAATGAAATTATTTAGTAAATGTGGATTTTATTTTAAGCTGTGTCACATTGTGGGAATTCCCTAATATTTGTTCCCCCTCAATAATTTTTCAACATTTTCATTTTGTTGAACTGAAATCCCTATTAGTCTCCTGATTAGGTATTTTGTTTCAGATGCTGTCAAAATGAAAGTAAAAAACTTTGTCAGTCATAACTGGTCTTGCAGGAAATCCTGTTACACATTTTCTTGTAAAAATAAATTAGTTCTTGTGGAAAGCATTTGCTCCAGGTACAGACTGCTTTATGAATTTGGCTAGAAATCTTATGCTCCTAGGTTATACCCTATAGTCTATATTCTTAGATGTTACATTTAATGTATCAACTCAGCCTCTCCACTAATGATTTTGAACTATGAGTTCTTAACTATGAGTATACCTTAGCTTCAAGAATGTCATTTCATAGCATTCACAGGACAAAAGGCATAAAGGAAATCAGATAAGGTCATAACTCTGTTGGTATAAATTTCCATAAAAGACATGAAAATGTATCATAGCAATGGTGTCATCTATTAGCTGCATTATCATCACATCTGATGATAATTCAGCTAATGATGTTGCCAACTCACAAAAGCAGTTATGCTGTTCATTTCTTTGGTCATCTGAGCATCATTCAGACTACAAAAGAGATTATCAATGTCAAAATGTTTGCAGCCAGACTTATAAACACTGATAATTTGTATTCTGAAAGATATAGTGTCGACCAGGCAAATAAACCTGAAAGATCTCAAACTAGTCAGCCAGCAATGAATTAAGTGTGTGATACAGTTTGCAATATTTTTATAATTGGTTTGTGATATTTACACTTCTTTATATATATTTTTTGTTATCTAATAACAGATCATTTTAAATTTATTCTAGTTCTGTTTTTTTAAGTTCCTTATGAAGGTATACAAAATCTTAAAAACATTTAAAAATATATAAATTAAACTTACTTAAAATACTCAAACTCCAGCAGAAACATGTGATATTAGCATCATAACTAACGTTTTTGGAGTTCTTATGCCTCTATTTTCAGGTTCTGCAGTCATTGGAACACAGAACAAATTTTTTTCAATGTACATTGAACTTTTTAAAAAGTCAAACTTCACATGCTGTTTAAAATTTAGCACTTATATGTTACTATTGTTCAGTTAGTGCTAATGATGCATTTGCTGTGTGATATTTTAAATAGCACAGGAAGTTTGTCTCTTTAAAAATGTTTGATACAAACATAGGAACATCATCATATATACAAAAAAATTTTGTTCTACATTAAAATGACTGCAGAACCTGAAACTGGAGGCATAAGAACTCTGAAAACATTAGTTCTGATGCTAATATCACATGTTACTGTTGGAAGTTTGGGTATTTAAGTAAGTCTATTATTTCTCCAGTTAAATAGAGGTTATTTATATAATATCTAAATTAGCTGTTTAAACTTTTTAATTAGATTTTTTAAAGATTAATGAAATAAAAAAAATATTNATTTGAAACCATTAAACAAAGATATATAAATATAATAATATATAAATAATAAATGTAATTTCAATGTCAGGAAAAGCTTGAACTAAATTATTTCCTTTTAAATAGTAATACAGGTAATTTAAATTTAATTTTTTAGTTTGTTCAGTTTTCTCTTTTATATCAATTTCACATTTTCTTTAGTTGAACTATGCTGTTCTTGTAACTGAATTTCTAAATCAATTTTGTTTTCATGGATGTCTTTGCTTTCAAATAAAGATTTCATTCCACTGTATAGTTATTCCATAAACAATGATTTTAAATACACAAATTCATTTATTAATTTCTCTTCATTTAAATCTTCTTTATAGATTTGATTTTAATTCATGATTATCTAAGTAAATTAAATTTTCCGAATACAGTATCCAAATCTCTGATAAATATCTTCATGTACAATTGAACAAAAATTTAATTATTATGCACAAATATGTAATTAAGCATAAAATGGTGGTATTATATATCAATAACAGCAAAAATAAAGAGAAAAACTTTATCAATGACATTAAAACAAATTTTAACAAATAAACAAAACACAACACATTCAAATATGAGAGTACTTTGGCAAAATATAAGATTGCCATCAACAGGCAAATCAAATGTAGAATGGCAAAGAACAGAACTTGAAAATGTTGGAATAGAACATAAGTTTGAAAATAACATTAAACATAAATATTAATGAATACTTCAATATGTAATCGAATCAAACAATCATTATTTTCTAAGAATTAGCACATCCACAGACTTCAAAAATACTAGCCAATCAACAACTTTATTTTATCCAAATGCATTTTGGAAATTACAATACTTCCCTCCTCAGTTGGGTTCTCTTTCATACAAGTTAAACAAGGCACAAATACTTTTTGATACGCTCTCACAATTTTTCAATGTTCTCATTATTTTGACTAATTTCACATTAAAAACATTTTTTCTGTGTTCTTTTCATTTCCTCCTCATAGTTGGTAGTTACCTATATTACTATTTGAAAGGAAATAATTTAGCACAATACTCCTACTAAGAGTATTAGTGAAAGTAGTTACAATGGTGAAAAAATTGAAAAATTGTGAGAGAGTATCAAAAAAGTGTTCATGCCTTGTTTAACTTGTATGAAAGAAAACCCACTGAGGAGGGAAATATTGCAATACAGTAGATCCCCCTATAAGACAGGTTCCTATAATTACGATTCCTATAAGATGGCGAAAAAATTGTGGCGTTATCCGTAAACAACGGTAAAAAAACTCCTATAATTACGTAAAACGTCATCGGGCAGCCGAACTACTTTCCGCCATCCAGCGCCACGCTACGAACAGTTTAGGTGGGTAAATTGAGTTTAGTATCGTCTGTACATATAATTATATATAAATTAGGTACTGTATATATAATTATATATTAACTTAATTTATTGTAACTTTATTATAATTATATATATACTTTTTGCCGTCCAGCGCCATGCTACGGAGAGTTTAGGCGAGCTATCGTCTGTACAGTATGTAAATTAGGTACCGTAAGTCTAATACAGTACTGTAATTTTATAAATGGTGTATTAATTTGGCAACAAATTAATACACCATGCACTTAACATCAATTCAACATCATTCATCACTCAACAGGATTGCAGCAGTAGCATAATTATCAATTTTAGCGTAATTTTAAATCACATCTGACAGAATAAATTTATTTGCCATAATCCATAATTTTAATATAAATTTGCATTATTTAGTTTTCAATATCCATTTTGCACATAAAAGTAAATAATGTACTCATATTTGCAATGGCAGTAACAATCCAATAATGAAATTATTTAGTAAATGTGGATTTTATTTTAAGCTGTGTCACATTGTGGGAATTCCCTAATATTTGTTCCCCCTCAATAATTTTTCAACATTTTCATTTTGTTGAACTGAAATCCCTATTAGTCTCCTGATTAGGTATTTTGTTTCAGATGCTGTCAAAATGAAAGTAAAAAACTTTGTCAGTCATAACTGGTCTTGCAGGAAATCCTGTTACACATTTTCTTGTAAAAATAAATTAGTTCTTGTGGAAAGCATTTGCTCCAGGTACAGACTGCTTTATGAATTTGGCTAGAAATCTTATGCTCCTAGGTTATACCCTATAGTCTATATTCTTAGATGTTACATTTAATGTATCAACTCAGCCTCTCCACTAATGATTTTGAACTATGAGTTCTTAACTATGAGTATACCTTAGCTTCAAGAATGTCATTTCATAGCATTCACAGGACAAAAGGCATAAAGGAAATCAGATAAGGTCATAACTCTGTTGGTATAAATTTCCATAAAAGACATGAAAATGTATCATAGCAATGGTGTCATCTATTAGCTGCATTATCATCACATCTGATGATAATTCAGCTAATGATGTTGCCAACTCACAAAAGCAGTTATGCTGTTCATTTCTTTGGTCATCTGAGCATCATTCAGACTACAAAAGAGATTATCAATGTCAAAATGTTTGCAGCCAGACTTATAAACACTGATAATTTGTATTCTGAAAGATATAGTGTCGACCAGGCAAATAAACCTGAAAGATCTCAAACTAGTCAGCCAGCAATGAATTAAGTGTGTGATACAGTTTGCAATATTTTTATAATTGGTTTGTGATATTTACACTTCTTTATATATATTTTTTGTTATCTAATAACAGATCATTTTAAATTTATTCTAGTTCTGTTTTTTTAAGTTCCTTATGAAGGTATACAAAATCTTAAAAACATTTAAAAATATATAAATTAAACTTACTTAAAATACTCAAACTCCAGCAGAAACATGTGATATTAGCATCATAACTAACGTTTTTGGAGTTCTTATGCCTCTATTTTCAGGTTCTGCAGTCATTGGAACACAGAACAAATTTTTTTCAATGTACATTGAACTTTTTAAAAAGTCAAACTTCACATGCTGTTTAAAATTTAGCACTTATATGTTACTATTGTTCAGTTAGTGCTAATGATGCATTTGCTGTGTGATATTTTAAATAGCACAGGAAGTTTGTCTCTTTAAAAATGTTTGATACAAACATAGGAACATCATCATATATACAAAAAAATTTTGTTCTACATTAAAATGACTGCAGAACCTGAAACTGGAGGCATAAGAACTCTGAAAACATTAGTTCTGATGCTAATATCACATGTTACTGTTGGAAGTTTGGGTATTTAAGTAAGTCTATTATTTCTCCAGTTAAATAGAGGTTATTTATATAATATCTAAATTAGCTGTTTAAACTTTTTAATTAGATTTTTTAAAGATTAATGAAATAAAAAAAATATTTTAAGATCATATATGAATTATTTAATTGTTACTTCAGTAGTAGTATTATTTAATTTTAAAAATATTATATTTAATTTTAAAAAATATATTAAAACAAGATTAAATACTTCAGTAAAATAAAATAGATCATACCAAATTCTTCACTTGCTTCAGCAACATTGGGTTTTCTTAAAAATTTTCTAAAGAAAAAAAATTTATGAAGTACAATATTTAAAAGCATTTTTATTTGAGAAAAAAAATCATACAACAAAAATATAAGAAAAAAAGCTGTTAATTAAACAAGATATTACATATAATTAAGGAATTATGCAATAATGGAATGATGTAAGTATATTTTTTAATAAAATTATTTAAAAAAAACAAGAAGTGTTTAGTATACCCAATGATACCCAATACATTATATCTAATGGTAGTATGTAAGCTTAAAGTTCTGAGATACTATATAAAATATGTATAATAGTCTTTCATCAAAGAAAATGAGTACAAATTATTTATTTAAAACTTACTCTGATGTTTTTTTTTATTGCAAAGAATGTTATAATCTATATTTTAAAGCCTTCAGATTGTTCTTGAAGAAATTAAAAATTCATTTTGATGTAAATATTTGATTTCTTATTAAAAAAACGAAAAGTTTTATCTTTTATAAAGTAGAAGTCTACTTCGTTAATATTTTTAGAGATTCGATTTCTTCCATCTTTAGAAGACAATTATTTTCAATTTGAATATCTTAGTTGTCATGGAGGGGAGAACTGTCTGACTCGAAGGGGGAAGTAGTCTGGCCCAAAACATAACCATTGCCATGATTATAGTTATGATTTGTTAGTTTCACTAGAAAGATTTCATTTTCGGTAATTACATAGTTATTCCACTTTTTCTAATTTCTAAATCTCCCTGGATTTTGCCAGGGACAGCAAAAGCAGTACGTTGGTGATAACCCTTTCCCCATATGAAAAGTCTATTGATTTGGTCTGAGTGTTGCATGCTAGATTTGAAACTAGAATTGTAATTGAAATGTTGGTAGTAAAATGTGATCTAGCCATAACCAGACCTGTTTCTACAGCCTTGCACTGAAACTTGCACCAGTTTTCATCCACAGTTCTCACTTGTAACATGTTGCATCCACATGATATCTCTCTTACAAAGATAGGTCATGTATAGTTGGTTAATCAAGGACTTTGACAAAACTAAGCTCAAACAATAGAGACTAATGAGTGATAAGAAACACTAGAATATTAGCTACAACTGACCCAGTCATTATTTTTTTTAAATCGCATCAAAAAATGGCTGGTCACGTAAATTACTTAAAAAAAAGTCAAATTTCACTTTTTCTTAAGTACTTCACTGGCAGCACACTGTATTATCTTATTCTCATTGTTTTCAACAAATTACATTCATTGCTTATTCTCAAGAACTCTTAGAAAGTTTCTTATAACTCTTCTCAGCTCTTAGAAACTCATTAAATTGTGAAAGTTCCTTTTGAAAATTCTAATTCTTGAATAATATGTGATTCCGCACATGGTTAATTCTAACAATACTAATATTAACTAAAAAGAGCAAATAAACAAATAAAAGGATGCCTAGTGTTCGTTTAACTGCACTTTATCATGCTTAAGTAACAAAAATGTAGAATGACACTGCTTCAAAACAAGTACAATACTAATATTAATTAACAAAGATATGCCCATATGTTTTCCTTTGTCACATGACTAATTTTTCTGACAAAGTTCAAAATCATTCTTGGAACATAGTCTTGTTCTACAGTGACCATTATATCTAATGGTAGAATTGTCAGATTTCTATGACTAGATTAAAGAATACTTAAAAATTATTACAGTGATACCCTGAACTTACATGATAGGTGGGACCGAGCGATAACCGCATAAGTCGAATTCGCATAAGTCGGGGTATAATTCCACAATTTGTGTAAAATCCAAGTCAGATGTATGTAAGCTAATAAATGTTCTCATTAATCTTATCTCGTCTTTTGATTCATTCATGGTTACAAGAAATCACCATATAGAGTCTCTCAAGTCTCCGTAGATATAACAAACACAGAAATAAATAACACAAAATAAATTGTAAGTATGTCTCGATTCCGCACGACACATCCGAACATGTAAGCTGAACAATAGTGTGGGGGGAGTGAGTAATCAAGAGCTGCGTGCCGCTCAAACAAAAGATGAATCCACGAGATTTGAAAATCGCGTAACTCCGGGTTTGTGTAAGTCGGGGTAGCGTAAGTTGAGGTATTACTGTACTGTTACCATGCTCCAACTTTTACTCTTCTCTGTCCCATCCCAAAAACAATAAATAAATAAAATCAAATAATTTTTTAATTACTTACTAAGCATTTTGTGAGAATCCGAACTTTGTTCATCAACATTATCATACTTGTTCGATAATTGTTGTCATCTACTACCTGAGAAAATCTCTAATTACACTTTCTTGACACAAAAAATGATGCATTCCTGTGATCTGCTGACCTCTTGACTGGTCAATATCGTAATATCGTGCTAGTATCGTAACTGACAGCCGAAAAGTCAGTTGTTGCCTGTTCCTCTAGGACTAAAGTCTTCAAAATTTCCTGTGTCTGTGCCAAATTGTACTCGATCGGATTTTCACCCTTGATCAATGACGCCGGTGAGGATGAACTTTCCCAATAATCTTGAACCAGACTTTCCCGATCCAGAACTTTCCAATAATCTTCCAGAACGATAATGGACTCCTTAGTCTCAACGAAATCTATCATCACCTTGTAAACATCATCAACTCCAGATATTTATCGATTCACAAACCAATGTAAACTCTCTCTCTCAAGAAACACAGAGGTCTCTAGACTATTTATTATAACTCGTTTAACAATATATAATATATATTTTCCTTTACAAATAAACGGTTATTTGTTTTGTTAATGTAGTATCTGTGTGCTGAACGCTGTGTAGTACCTGAATCTGAACGCTCACTCACATGGCTGCTTGCATGACCCACTTTCTAATCCAAACTGATTCACTGTCATGGCTTCTGTGACAATCGGGACACAGTGGTGTCATTCTGACAGGCATTGAAGAGGTGCCGACCCTTTGATCACAAGTTTTAAAATATCTTTTTAGATTTTGATTTAAAAATTGCAGTTTTCATATAAACTATAAATATTTGCAGATAATTTTTGCTTATATAATAATGTAATAATATTTGCTTACATAAATTTTAGTTTACCATATACACTAAGAATTATTGTGGATCTATTTTTTAAAATCCATTTGAGATGTGTTTTGTGTCATCCTAGTATATATTGTCGGTCAGTGTTATCGTGTTCGTCATGTTAAAAAAAAAACTTTTTGTTTTCTTTCGCTTCGGATTTATTTCCTTTTTGTGTATATGTATATATATATAGTTTTTGTATACTGCCGATGTGGTTATTGTATTGTAAAAAAAAAATTTTTTTTTCAGTTTGTTTTTGGGCGGTTTTTGTGTGTCAGCACGGTGTAGGTGGGGGTGGTATATATATGGTGGGGAACCAGCAATTCGGCATTCTGGTTCTTGGTGTTCGAGTGGAAGGTGCGTTATACGAGTGTATTGTGTGGACTCTTTGTGTTGACCGCCACGTGCCAGGCCTACACCAACTTCCTGTGTTGTAATCTGGACTATATTTTTGGTATATAAATTTTGTTTGATTCTGTATTGTACTCGTCTCCTCCTTTCGTGGTAATCTTTTTTATTCATCCCTGCGAATATCATCCTACAGATATTCGCAGATCCCACAGTTTATTCAAGCCTGTGGAGCTATTTGAACCTGTGGGTTAGCTTTTTCAAAATTAACAGAAAATACATCCATACTTGTCACCATATTAAATAAATAAAAAATGCTATTTTCAGAAACCAAACAAATTGTTTTTAACCAAAAATGTTTTCGTTCTTTTATAAGAACATCTTCAGCAGAAATTCTTTTTTCAAATTGCAATTGTTCTTATAAAAAAACAAAAACGTTTCTGATTAAAAAACAATTTGTTTGATTCCCGAAAATATCATTTATTTATTTATATTTTTAAAATTAGTTATTGTATGTGTTGAAGTGAGTGGCCACAGGACTCATTAAATAAAAATCAAAAAATAATTATGAAAATTTAACATAGATGACAAGAAATATAATGCAATAATTTACACTATTAGTTTTGAATAGGTTGTTTACAGTAATCTATAGCTTATAAAATGTGATTTGAATAAACCCATAAGTGCATTTATATGAGCTTGTAGGATAATTTAAACCTGTAGGCCTAAGTGTATATGGTAATTTAGAATTTAAAACATTTAATGGTAAACTACAGCTTTCTATGGAAAAGGATGTAGATTGGTACATAAGGATAGGCCTATACTTGTGTGTAAATCCACCACTGTTATTACAAAACAAACAGTAAAAAATGAATAATAAAAGACAAATTGTGTCCTTTCTTGTTTCAATAAAAAACAAAAACAGTTTAGCTAAAATAAAAAACACCTGGCAGCCCTACCTAAAGGTAATTTTACTTAGTTATCTACAAGTGAAATCTTAATTTTCCAGTTTATTCAAGTTATGTTCTTTGTATCAAAAATCTCTTGTTTCCAAATGTACTCCAAGATGGTAGAACTAATAGAAGTGTGGTGGAGTTGGAGTCAGACATTTTTTTTTACTAACTCCAGGAAATTTGCAGTATGCGACTCCAACCTTACCCTTTTTTAAAATGTCATATTACGATTCCTTTTGTAAGAAAGATACCACTGAGTATCTGAATATTTTTATGTAAAATTTCTCTATAAAAAGTCATACTAAAATTGATGGGGAGAATCAAAAAATGGATATAATGTTGTAACGCACCGTTTACGAAAACCAAAAAGGGTTACATAATAGTGGGGTTCAAGTACCAGGCCTGGACTTTCAAAATAAAAAAAAACAATAATTTCCACCACCACAGACAATAATTAACAATAAATATAAAGTTTAATTCTATTGACAAAAAAAACAATGGGTTAATTGACCCCAACAGAAAGTTAACTAATTCAATACATGAAAAGTAGTAACAAAATCAATAATCAAAGAAACTTGTATGTATATCTAATCAACAAAAACTATTTTATCTCCACCTCAAAAAATATGATTTTACAGCAAAAGATACTATTTCCTCTAGTTTATCACCACCGTCACTCCCACAGTGGTCACCTGAAGCTACCTTTGTCGTGGATGTGCCACCTTTTATTCTACCTCGAGTGCAGCTCCACACTGTCTTAATTTACATAAGATGTCGTTCCAGGATCAGGCACCGATGCAAACTAAGTTTGCTTTTTCTTTCATGGTCACTGGTGCTTAGGAGTTTGTCCTTAACAAAAAAAAGAACCCCAAAAAGAAAATAATTAAATAAAAATAATGCCCCAAAACATAAAATAACGATCGGACATTGACTCCTTTACGTGTTTACCTTGAAATAACTTTCGAGTACCTAAAGAAACACACTACATCTTAATAGCCAAAAGAATTCCAATTTTATTAGTTAATTATGAAAAATTGATTTAAATTTAATTATTTTAAAGAAAAAAAAATTTAAATACAATAAAATGCAAATAATAATGATTTGACGAATGACATAATAAACTGATTTGTAAAATAGTTAATTTCCTACCAATGGTTGATCTAAACTGATGTATACAGTAAAAAATTTTTAAATATGAAATTTGGAAAAAAAATCAATCATCTTGAACTAAGAAATGTAATCAACCCCAAAAACTTAAACTAGTGAATAATAAGCTGAAATAATCATATTAATTAGTTTTCCCTTTTCAATTTTCCCTTTCTCTTTTAATTTGTTAAAGTTAGATTCCAATTTCAGATTTACTTTTTTCATTGTTTTTTATTGAGCATTTTAAGATAAATTATGTTATTGAAGCTATAATAGTCATAAATAACTCAAAATCAAAAGAAGGGCAGTGAAAAAATCAATTAGTCAAATTAGTAAAAAAAAATTGATATCCAAAGTAAAACATATGAGATGTAAAAAAATATTGTGTAAAGTAAAAATTATGGCATCTGAAATGAAAGTCAAATTTTTTCTTGGGAGTTTCTATTTGGTAAAGATACTCTTGGTGCTTTAAAGCGATACCATAAGCACTTACTTTCCAGACACAATCCCACTACTAACTACAAATATTCAGTGGTTTTATTCCTCAGTCACTGGTGGGACTTACATTTTATTAATTTATTATCTGAAAATATAGAGCATGTTGCACGAGATACACACAATATTTTGCTATGAAACAACTTTTATGGATCAATATCACCAAAGCCAACCACTGCTGTATGCTACCAGACTAAATAACGGCTATAATATTAATAGAATTACCAAACAATTAGAGAAAGGTGTTAAGTACCATATCTTAATAAATTTAATAATTATAATTTTAATTAAATAATTTAGATTTACTAGAAGAAAAGAATCAGCTCAGAGGTGGGACTCAAACCCGCAACTCCTGCTTACTGTGCGGATGCATTGCCAATTACGTTACCTGGACCTCCGATCCAATCTTGTCTTCCAGTATATATAACATTACTCTATAACCATCGTCAGTTACTATGATGCCATCTGGGGACACATCAAGCACCCTCATCCTGTAAACTCCCTCATAAGGCACTCAACCAGCCATCATATACCCCAGAAAAGCATATAAACAAACAACTGTACTAATATATGTACTAATGTAAAACCTAATATATTGTATTACCAAAGCCAACCACTGCCTTATGCTATAGGGCTAAATAACAGCTATAATATTAATAAAATTATCAATTTGATACTAGAAGGAAGCATTAGGTGCCATCTCTTAATAAATTTAATAATTATAATTTTAATTAATAGTTTGGTAATTTTATTAATATTATAGCCATTATTTAGCCTAATAGCATATGGCAGTGGTTGGCTTTCGTACTACAATGTATTGGGTTTTAGTAGAGTTGTTAGGGTCAATATCATTTTGATAACTAAATTTGTCAAACTGTCCAGTTTCTAAAAAATTTCTTTAGATACTAATTAATTAAAAAGTATTTTTCTTAATTCACATTTTAAGAATAGTAAACTCCAAGGTTAGAGTTGCTGGAGTCAAAAGAATTTTATGAACTCTAATAGACTATAGTATTATGACAAATGACAATACAGTTTTCAAAGATGTTTTAATTTTTCTTTCATTTTATACTAACAGATATATCTGATTCAATCCAGGATAAAATAACCACAATTTTAATATTGTTTTAATAATAATATTTTTCCTTATTACTTTTTCCTTTGCAATGTCAAATATCTTGGCAAGTAATTTTTGAAAAAGGAAATTCAGAGAGCTGCTTAGGAAAAAAAATTTAAAAAACACTGACATATCTTAATAAAGTACAAAATAGAAATTCATCAATATAAACATCAAATAGGTTCAAAAATTACACATGACTTCATTAGTTGATGACTATATGCATTAAATAATTGCTTTCATTGTAGTGTCAATGAATTTTATCATTAAGTTTTTTTTGATACTCTCTTAAATCAATTTTGTTTTATTTATGTATCTTTGTATAAGCTTGTCTGTCACATTTTACAGAAATATTTGCAAAGGTTAAAAATATTCTCTCAAATGGCAAAAAAAAGGTAATTCTTACAGAGAAACGTGTGACAAAACAATTTAAAGTGATATATTTGAAGTGATGATAATTATATTTCAAAGAAACATTGAACATAGATGAAAAATAATATGAATAAGAACTTTAGTTTCAAAATATTAATATATCCTTAGGTTTTATATCATAAGTGATAGAATAATCCCGGTATTCAGGTGAAGAGCTACCATTAAATGGTAATAGTACTACTTGGCCAGTTGCATGTCATCATTTTGATTCCATGTTCCTAATTATTTAATTGTTCTATTAATTTACTATTTCCAAACTGAAAATTACTGAATGTGAACTTAAGTATGTTGTGGTGTTTTCAGTGGCAAATTGGTCTGTAGGCATCACAATGACATCACAAAAACAAACATCTTTCGGCGAAATAAACTTTTATGGTCATGCAAAAGAAATTTGTAAACTTTCATGAATTTTTTTTAAAAAATACAAGAGGTTTATACAAAATTACATAAATAAAAAGAAAGAGAAATTTCGTAAAGAAAAGTTAAGAGAAAATAAGATGAAATTCAGCAAAACTGAAAATCTAAATATATGCCTATAAATGCATCACACAGATGCAACAATATGAGTGTGTCACAAACAAACAAACAAAATTTCTTTTTTTATTTATAATATTTTTATTATAAAACTAATATATGATTTTTAAAAAAATATGTACCCTTTTTTGAAGTCATAGTGATCAATTTTGAATCATAATTGACATACCTGATTAACTGTAATAAATTCCAAACTGATTTTACCTATTCAAAACTCAAGCAAATGAATACTGACATTAACAATTTTTTTAATTTTAGGTGCTATTTAGGATCATTAGAAGTTCTATGTTAAAATCATTAAAAATTGTATAGGGTGAACCAAATAGGCTTTTTGGTTAAATACAAAATATTCTTGCCTTGCAAAATATTGAATATTCAGCCAATCATCATTTGAAACGGCATGAAACAAAAGGCTTAGAGCAGTGTTTTACAAATGTTTTCAGTCTACCGTCTCCATTTCCATTTAGTGCACATATTTCATTAACACTTCCATAAAATCAGTTAAAAATGATATATTGAAAATTAAATTTTAATAAAATTTTTATTAATAAAAAATAATTGTCCAAAAGTATCTCAAAGTAAACTTGATTAATATGAAAATAATTAATGATGGGCTATATATGATGTGACTAATTTTTCTACATCTAGCTCAATATTAGTAAGCAGCATCCTTAAATCATCCTGTTTGACTATTTGTAATTTGGGTAAGACAACAAACTCTTGTTATTTCAAGTACTATGTTGCCAGATTTTTTCAAGCACCGCATGAAGAAGGAATTAGCAACATTTTCACAGCAAAACTTTTCAATAAAATTATGAAATTTTTTACAATAGTGCAAACTTCAATGTAATAATTGTGAGTTAGTTGAAAAGGGGGAATCATTAATTCCATATCTGGATAGTCAAATGTCCTTTCTTATGTGGGTGGTGGTGATGCTGGAGGCACAGATACAAGCACCTTTACATTACAGTTTAATGCCCTTAATTAATTTATTTATTTAAAACATTATTTAAAGCTCATTATTTAAAACTGTTTATTCAAAACAAAATATTTTCTCACAACTGTGGATGACAGTGTCTGAAAGTTTGTTCACCGCATGGGTACAGTCCAGGATGAAGAGTCATTGGAGTTTCCGATGTAGCAACTATAGTCCTGGGGCAGTAGCAGGACTTCATCTGATAGATTGGGTGTGATGTTGGATAGACAAGACTTGACAAGATGATCAATGGTCCTCAATGAGGGGCAATGTTGATTTCACCTGATTGGCACAGTTCTGTCCAAAGACACAGGAAAAAGGAATTCTTGTGTACTGATGCTGTGCTGTATGGAGCAGTGTAGTTGCTGAGTGCAGTGTTGGGCATGGTGTGTTGCGTTCGGCACTTCCTTCCATGTGCAATACTGTCCTGTGTTGTGCTATATCTGGTGCTGAGCTAAGCTGGGCTCAGCTATGCGGTGTGGTGCTATGTCTATTTCACTGTACTCCATGCAGTGCCATCCCCACATGCTCTTGAAAATCGGGAATTATATCAATCTTCATCCTTTGATCGCCCATTCCAATTGGTTACTTTCTCTCATCCTCACTCTCCAAGTGGTTGTTCCCTCATTACTAGGTGTAACAAAAGTCCCACTCAGATCATGGAAGAGGTCAAATTGAAGCTAAATTCAATCTCCCAACATTAAGGGAACAAAAGAAAGAATGGTCCTAAGATCGACGGGCTATCTTAGGACTTTTGTCTAAACCAAATAAATACATTTGTTTTGCAAATTTTGTAATGGTTTGGGCCTGTCCAGGTCTGTTTAGTTCTTAGAAGCTGAAGTTACCAATAGATTTTCTAGTGTTTGGTAAGTCTTGATGTCAAATCTAATGCTACATAATAATGTCAACTGTATACATCTTTGATATCATCATCAAAATGGCAAGATGCATCATCTTAGAAGAAAAATGTAATTTTTATATTAATTATATATTATTCATTCATTTTTAGTTAACTATGTATTACATATTAGCAATACATTTGATTTTCAACTTAATTAATAAGGTAACCAAATATCTTACCTTCATATCTAAGCAGGCACTTCCAAGAGAACACTGTGGATCAGCTATGTTAAATCTTTTTAATGTTTCAACTTTCTAAAAAACAAACAATAACTTGTTCCTTGTTTTGAGAATCAATCACTTTATCCACCATAATAGCATAGTAAATATTCGCTTTCAAAATATCTGCAATTTTCTGCAACGCATTTACTGCCATAATGTTCAATAATTCATCCTGTATCCTAGACTAATATATTCATCAGTTGTCTTTGCTAAATATTGTATATACAGGATATGTGTACTTTTGTCGTCGATTGCATGTTAGTGCAGAAGTTGTATGAAATTACTATCAGACTTATCACTGTCAACATATAGACTTATAACTCACAACTCATTGCCAGGATATCGGACCAAAGGTCCAGATAGCGTAACTGGCAATGCGTCCACACAGTAAGTGGAAGTTGTGGGTTTGAGTCCCACTTTGGGTTGATTCTTTTCTTCCAGTTTAATCTAAATTATTTAAATATTATAATTATTAATTTTAATACAAGATGGCACCTAACGTTTCCCTCCAGNTTGTCGTCGATTGCATGTTAGTGCAGAAGTTGTATGAAATTACTATCAGACTTATCACTGTCAACATATAGACTTATAACTCACAACTCATTGCCAGGATATCGGACCAAAGGTCCAGATAGCGTAACTGGCAATGCGTCCACACAGTAAGTGGAAGTTGAAGTGATCCCGCTTAGTAGTGAGTCTCCAAGACAAAGTCTTGTCCCAAATACAGCCTTAATGTTTTACTTATTAATTTTAATACAAGATGGCACCTAACGTTTCCCTCCAGTGTCAAATTCATTTGTAGTTCATAATTATTATTTCCAAATTATAACCCAATTATTTGTGGCAGTTGTGGATGTCTATTTGGAATTGTATTTTCCAGAGTTAGGAAAAATGTTGATTTTACATTATTGTACACTGTGATTAGACAATTTAATTAAATTTTCTCCAAGTACTGTATAATAGTCACTGTAGTACATGACAAAATGTATTCAAAAAATAATTGAAATTACATTTATATTTGTAATGTGGTAATGTTAGCTGCAAAAGTGGTTTAACTATGGGCTTGGAATATATACTATATGTTATAACTTAAATAATTTTGAGCCTAATTAAATAGAATAATGCAATCTTTAGACAATCATATAGTTTTTATGTATGCATTATATTAAAAATTACATTTAATTATGATTTATATCTACTCACTTATATAAAGTATTCAATTTTTAAAATATGTTAAATTAAAATTTAATTTGTGAATCAAGAACAGTTTATTTCTGATGTGAATAAATTCTCAATATTAAATGTTAGTATTCACAAATTAACTAATCCTTTTTACTTAATTAATTTTACTTTAATTTTAAAAAATATATTTAAATTATTAGTTATATTTTCAAACATTAAAACTAAAATTATATCAAAAACAAATTAGTATATGATAACTATGATAACTCAATTTTATGATTATATAACAATAAATAATGTAGTATACAGAGCCATTAAAATGGGGAGTTGGGGGTTTTTCCTGGGCTCTGGAGAAAACTTAGGAACCTGTAGTGATTTCTACTCTTATAAAATGAATGTTATTTTTACTAACAGAAAATAAAATCTTTTAAGACTGCTTTTTATTAATAATAAAATTCTACATATTTCATTTGTTAAAAAAACCATGGAAAAAGGGACACTCTAAGGGGTAAAAGAAACCCACTCTATCCTGGACACATATTAGCTCTCAACCATGATGATATATATACATACACACAAATTTAAAAAATTCATTTCTTATTTTTGTTAAACTTAAAAATATATATCTACAGGATGTGTATTATTTTAATAGCATCTGGTACCTTATCACTTTGAATATGTAATTTCCAATTTAAATGGCATCCTATAAGCTTTACTAAAAATCTTTAGAGCATGACATAAAAAGTATATTTTTAAACTTTTAATCTTGCTTATTAGATATCTGATTAAGAAAGTATAGTTATTTATGTTAGTGGTTTCAGCAAAAGAAATATAAACAAATAGTTTCTGTGGCATAGAAAATGTATGAAAATTGGATTAATATTTAATGTAGACAGAGCTATAGCATGCAATGAGGCAATTGCCAAGAACACAAGGCATAGTGCAAACATTTATGCACTATGGACTTAAAACTAATGCATTGCCAAGGTGTCAAAACATTTCTACAGTCAGTGGTGCATTATAGCTTCATGAGGCAGAGATAAATTTGAATTAGGGGACCCCCCCATGTACTGTACAGTGTTAGCTTCAGACATTTTTCTTTTAGGGAATTTTTTGGAAGAATGTTTTCTTATAAAAGACAATTTGGGGCCTCCAGCAATTGCCCTTTTTGCCCATAGGATAACGCGCCACTAGTTAGGGGCCATTCATAAATTACATCTGCACTTTTATTGAAACTTTTACTCCCCCTCCCCACCGTCCTAGTTTGTCCAAGTTTCAACAAAACTCAACCCCCCTTGAAACCTTTATCACTTTATGAATAATAAAACACACAAATTGTATAAAAATTTAATGAAATAATATGGAACATTTATTGAAGTTCCACTTATCCCCTCTCTCTTGTCCAACTTTGTCAAACTTGTGATAATTGCTTTCCTCCCTTCTACCCCATTCACACTGAGCATTTCAATCTAGAAAGTGACAAGATCTGCAACTGTGCGTGGTGCAACCTATCTCGACCGAAAGAAGGTTCGATCGCAATCGACACAAGAGTTTTTGAAACTAGATCCAGTCATAAGAAAGTTCCCACAATCCCACGCGAGAAGAAACGAGATGGCTGCGGAACAAGTGTCAGGCTATCAACAGAGAAATAAAAAAGATATTTGGAGAGACAATGAGATCTGGCTATTGTTAGATATACGGCAAGAGAAAGTATTTATTTCTACCCAAAACTTCCATTTTGTTTGTTGACGTTTGTGACTTACCACTTAGTTATGTCAGTTTTATCGTCGCGTGCAATAGCCAGGTTCTTCTCAAGCGGACTGCCCGTGCAAACAGCTCTACATTTGACTGGCGACAGTTGCAATCGAGATTGTGGGTAAATTGAGATTAAACTGAGTCGTGGTTTGCGTGTAAACACAGTATTCCAGTGTGGATGTCATTTATGGACAGCTCTGTACGTTGATATTCACTTATAAACAAATCAAAGGCCAGTGTTTATTAGAAAATTGGTCATCCATTAGATTGTTACGTATGTACTTACGTATAAATGCTATACAAAATGGTAAAACTGCAGTTGTTAATGAGGGATTTAGACCCCCTCCTAAACCTTAAACCCCTCTTTAGGCATGGCCTACAGCTCTGATAAGGTCTCAATTGCCTCGTTCAGAACTGCACTCGAATCATGTGTTACGATGTAAACAACAGAAATTGTCTCATTCGTTTAATATATATATAAAACCGTACTGTACATTTTTATTACTTTAGTAAATTTTCTAGAATACAAAGTTGTTAAAAAAAACATTAATAGCAATAACAAACTCACTTTTTTAATTTACTCGAAATTAATTTGTATTGACCGAGGAAATCGGCTCGTGGAGCATCCATCTTGCTTGGCCAACTGATTCGTCTGGCGTTGCAAGTGCTTCTACCTAGTGACCAAATTATGCATTAAAAAATAAATTTCATATTAAAAAAAAAATTCGTCCATATAATATTAAATATTTAAATTTATTTTAAATTATATATAAAGCAAAATTTATAATTTTTCATATTTGATATTAAATTGATGTAAAAATTCTTATTATAGACTGACAAATTTAAGAGCGCGATTTTATTATTATTTTATTTTAAATCGATTAGTAATAAATTTACGTACCAACATATTTAGATGATTTATAGGATAATAAACCATAAATCATTTTTATAATAGCGCTAAAATTGTTTTATATTAATAAAGTAAATCTAATAGGTCTAAATAAAGTTACGCGTTTGCTCTGGTTCGTTGTAAAATATTTAAATTTCTATAAAAATTTGCTTAAAAACAAATGGTCTTACTTATAGAATTGACATATGAGATTATCAGATAATTTTCCTTTCTAGAATTATCCCTATGTTTTCCAGATGTTTTTCCTCATTGAAACTTAAACCAGTCAGATGTGACGACGATAAAATATGGTTAAAGTCCAACAAGGTGATAAATGATGCAAATACATACTGTATTTAAAATTTATCAATTTGATTTGTGATTATTAAATATAAATAGAAACAAAAAAATGTAAAATCAGTTGAGAAAAGTAAATAGAGAGCAAAAAAAAAGTTCTAGATGATGGCGCAACAAATTACAGTCGATCCCCCTCTATAACACTGTTGATTATTCCGTTTTATATGAATTCCGCGTTGTACGAATCACTTAGATTTTACAAATACGTGAGCCGTTCACAGCCCGGCACACGTATTTGTAAAATCTAAGTGACTCGTACAACGCGGAATTCATATAAAACGGAATAATCAACAGTGTTACATGGGGTCGACTGTATTTTGGGAATTTCTGTTTAAAAGATACGCTACTTGAATATATATTTTTTCCTGTATTGGACGAACAATAAAATTCTTTTTCCTTATTGGATCATCAAAAAGATATATCATATCGAATGAATTTATGTATACCAAAATTGCAGGTTGTTACTCGAAAATGAAACCCATTTAATTAGTTGCAAACAGAAATGCTCTCCTTTCCGAACGTTTATAGTAGAGAAGTAATCTAAATTTTAATATCGAACGTTATTCGTTCAAATAATTTAATATTTTTAAGTTTTATCTCAATTATCATCAGTCTCGGTAGTTGCATCCATTAATCTGAACGTCTTATCCCTAAGGCATATTCCATAGGGGCAAGTTCTTGATGCATTTAGTAGAAAGGATCTCGACTACATTCATTAGAAAGAAAAATAATGGAAATTTTAACATCATATTAACTATATACATTCGAATAATTTAATAGTTGTGTAAAATAAATAAGATGAAATTCGTCACAATCAAAACTACAATCGCCTAATCACGTCGTATACTAATTGAGCTTTCTTTTATACCTTACTTTAAAAATCTGTATTAATTATTAAAAAGATAAGATAATATTATTTATTCTTAGTTCTCGTATTTACTGTATTATGAATAATAGATTCTATTGTTGAAAGATGCTAATTTTAATTTGTTTTAAGTCAATTTAATGGGATTCTGTACTTGAAAACATAACCAATTTGCATTTAAAAATATTGAAGAAGTTTAAAATAATAATATTAATTTGAAATTTAATAATACATCATTTTTAAAACTAGTAATTAATCTAAAAATTGATGAGTAACAAACATATTTTTGATGAAGAATTATAAGTTTTTACTTATTTATTCTTTCAAATATCGCCTGAATAATACTAAGCTTACTCATTATCCTATAAGCTATTTACTTCATCTTCTAGAAAAGAAAATGGGAGGTGGAAAAAGAAAAAAAAGAAATGCTTGAAGCAGTCATGGTTAATATTAATCCTATATTTTAACATTGAAAGAAATAGTTCATTTTAATAATTTTAAGTTTCATAAACTTACAAGTGTCATCAGTATCAGTAATAGTACTTATTATCGTGTTAGATTCGGTTGGCATTTTCACTTCCGATCTATAATTATTAACTCAGTTATGTTTCTCTGCTGTGTTTTTTTGATAATTAATTTGGTTTGGATCGTCACCAAGCTTAAAAAAATGAAGTAATATAAGAAAGAATGGGTACCAAAAGCAATTTTTTCTAAGCTTTAAAAATTACTTTTTTGCGTGTAAAATATTTTAAAAAAATGTTTTAAACCAGATAAGAAACAATCTTTTTAAAGTAAATTATTGTATTTTCTCTTATCGTTTTTCTAATTGAATGAAATCATTAATTTTACTTTTAGATAGTCGAAATTGTTAGAAAAAAAAAACACAGTTTAGATATACCCCGCAGGAAAATTTTAGTTCGTAAGTTTTCTGGAAGAATGCCAAGTGATTAGGATAAAATTTTCGGATTATTTTATCATCAGAATTACGGCTTAATGGATTAAAATCATTTTTATAAGATTAATTTATGCTTAAAATCTATCATTTGTTTTCATTTTTTTTTTGTTTAGAAAATAACATTTTATATGTTGGCGTATTCAAAAAGTTTACTTTCAATTATTAATAAAATTATTACCTTTTTTTATTTATTCTATAGCATTAAAAATGAATAGTTTTATAACCAGAACCATAGAAAGCTTGGTATGGGATCCAGAGGTATTAGTGAACCTTTTGCCTTTCTTTTTGAACAAATAAAATGCTTAGAATGTTTCTTTATTAAAAAAATAGCAGTCTTAAATATTTTATTTTTGTTATTACAGTAAAAATAATATTAATTTATAGGAGTAGAAAGCACTGTTTTCTTCGGGAGTAGAGAAAATCCCCAGCTTCACCATCTCGGTGGCCCTATTTAACTTTGATACATATTTATACTAATAAGTAAGATAAATTATCTTTTATGAAGTAAAATTTCGAATATTTTTCAATTTTTAACGTACGAACCTTTGAGAATTTATTTAAAATCTTTTTTTTTCTGGTACCACCAAGTAATTTCCATTATAAGAATAACGCATTACTGTATTTAGAAAATTATTTGATATTCGTTTTATATAATATTAATATTTAAAAAATATATATATACAAACTATTAATTAGTTATACAATTTAACGGAAAGTCATTATAATTATAATATTTCTATATAATTATTATTTTTAACATATTTTGCAATTCTCTAGGAATTGAAAAAAAAAAATTGTTGTTTGTAATGCTTAACTCTCACTTAAGTTTTATATTAAATAAATAAATAAAACAGTAAAAATCTTCCTAAGAATTATTTCATTTAATTATAAAGTCGACGNCTTTTTCCTCTTTATTTTTATAATCATAATTACAAAAACTATAATTATAAAGGATGTTTTGCTTTTTTTTTTTTTTTTTTTTCGGGGGTCGATTTAACTTTACGTTTCGAGCATACTAAATCTTACCTGCGAACGTTGTAACAATGTAACGCATCGTCTATCTTACTACTTTTGTTTCGTCTCACAAACATGTCTACAACGCTTCAAGGTTACTGTGCATTGACCCAAAAATATGATAGCGTTAGAAAACTTTCGATTATCTTTCTTTAAAATCGTCCATCTCTTTTTTTTTTTTTTTTTTTAAATTCCTTCTACCAATATTTCTACAATTATTATTATTATTATTTTACTAAAATTAACATTTTAACAATGTTATCGCCAGTCTTTTATATTTCATCTTTCTTTCTTTCTTTTTTTTTTTTTTTACAATTCTTGTCAATATATTTAAATGTAATATGTCTGAACTCGCGTAAGCTTTTCATAAAGAGAATAATAATAATAATAATAATAGAAATAAAATATTCTAATTAAATTTTTGTGTATGAAAGAATTTAAACTGATGACAATTTCGTTTTTATAAGCCCGTAACAACAAGGAAAATGACTCTTCATTGTGTGTGTAGAGTTCTATTTTAGATGAAATTATTTATATACTTTTGAATTGTATTCATATTCTAGATACTAATATAACAAAACAGGGAAAGTAATATTTATATTTTTTTTTTTCATTTCTATTGTTACCAATTTAGAAAGTACAATTGGTAGAATTATTCTTACACGCAAAAGAATGATTTTCGATATTTACTTCGACATTATGGTAAAGCCTTATTATTATTATTTTTTCCCCTCCTTTTTTTTTAACTTTATGAAAATGGTATTTTTATTATTAATTTAATTAAAAAAAATAATAAATTACAAGATTTTTAAAATATGAATTTAATGTATTAGTCGTTAATTCTACGAAATATTCATGCCAAAGAAAACGTTTGGGGTGTTGCTTTATATAAATAATGACGTCAATGTGACGTACGTTATGATCTATAAAGGATGTAATCCATACTCGTGTAAAGTGAATATAGATATTAGAATTTTAAAAAAAATTTTTTAATAAAAAGAGATCAAATTTTTGTAATGTAAAGAGGTCCATTGGAATTACTAAAAATAAATCCAATTATTTAACGTGTTTCATCACTCAAAATTGTTCATTTCCTAAAAAGTTGGATAAGGTTGTTGAAAAGTGGCGACGTGTTCTTAAGAAAATATCGAATTACTTTTTAAATTTTGAAAGATTTTTATTTTTATTTTTTAAATCACATATTTTGTTTATTTAATAAAATTAAAAAAAAAAATCTAAAGTTTATTATAAATTTTATTTTAAATAGTTCATTGTGAATACTAAATCATTTTACATTACATAAGGCTATACAAATAGACGTTATGCAAACTTTGTCGAACGTTTGTGCAACCTTCTTGGAGGTTTGTATAACCTTGATCCAACCTTAAAGGGAATTTATTCAAGCCTTAAAACATTAGTGAACAGGTTAATACTATGACTTGTTTTCTTTAACGGTTTTAATATTTNCTTTTTCCTCTTTATTTTTATAATCATAATTACAAAAACTATAATTATAAAGGATGTTTTGCTTTTTTTTTTTTTTTTTTTTCGGGGGTCGATTTAACTTTACGTTTCGAGCATACTAAATCTTACCTGCGAACGTTGTAACAATGTAACGCATCGTCTATCTTACTACTTTTGTTTCGTCTCACAAACATGTCTACAACGCTTCAAGGTTACTGTGCATTGACCCAAAAATATGATAGCGTTAGAAAACTTTCGATTATCTTTCTTTAAAATCGTCCATCTCTCTTTTTTTTTTATTTTTAAATTCCTTCTACCAATATTTCTACAATTATTATTATTATTATTTTACTAAAATTAACATTTTAACAATGTTATCGCCAGTCTTTTATATTTCATCTTTCTTTCTTTCTTTTTTTTTTTTTTACAATTCTTGTCAATATATTTAAATGTAATATGTCTAAACTCACGTAAGCTTTTCATAAAGAGAATAATAATAATAATAATAGAAATAAAATATTCTAATTAAATTTTTGTGTATGAAAGAATTTAAACTGATGACAATTTCGTTTTTATAAGCCCGTAACAACAAGGAAAATGACTCTTCATTGTGTGTGTAGAGTTCTATTTTAGATGAAATTATTTATATACTTTTGAATTGTATTCATATTCTAGATACTAATATAACAAAACAGGGAAAGTAATATTTATATTTTTTTTTTTCATTTCTATTGTTACCAATTTAGAAAGTACAATTGGTAGAATTATTCTTACACGCAAAAGAATGATTTTCGATATTTACTTCGACATTATGGTAAAGCCTTATTATTATTATTTTTTCCCCTCCTTTTTTTTTAACTTTATGAAAATGGTATTTTTATTATTAATTTAATTAAAAAAAATAATAAATTACAAGATTTTTAAAATATGAATTTAATGTATTAGTCGTTAATTCTACGAAATATTCATGCCAAAGAAAACGTTTGGGGTGTTGCTTTATATAAATAATGACGTCAATGTGACGTACGTTATGATCTATAAAGGATGTAATCCATACTCGTGTAAAGTGAATATAGATATTAGAATTTTAAAAAAAATTTTTTAATAAAAAGAGATCAAATTTTTGTAATGTAAAGAGGTCCATTGGAATTACTAAAAATAAATCCAATTATTTAACGTGTTTCATCACTCAAAATTGTTCATTTCCTAAAAAGTTGGATAAGGTTGTTGAAAAGTGGCGACGTGTTCTTAAGAAAATATCGAATTACTTTTTAAATTTTGAAAGATTTTTATTTTTATTTTTTAAATCACATATTTTGTTTATTTAATAAAATTAAAAAAAAAAATCTAAAGTTTATTATAAATTTTATTTTAAATAGTTCATTGTGAATACTAAATCATTTTACATTATATAAGGCTATACAAATAGACGTTATGCAAACTTTGTCGAACGTTTGTGCAACCTTCTTGGAGGTTTGTATAACCTTGATCCAACCTTAAAGGGAATTTATTCAAGCCTTAAAACATTAGTGAACAGGTTAATACTATGACTTGTTTTCTTTAACGGTTTTAATATTTAAAAAAGAATAATAATAATAATAATCTTAACGTGCAAATCATTCTATAATTTTGGTATTTTATACAATAATAATAATAAATAAAATTCCCATTTTTGCCACCTTGTAAAATCCTGTTACCTCTATTATTGGAAGAAACCTTATATATGTTGCTAAGACTCAATTCTATCACGTTGACTCTATGCGAAATGACAGATGTAAGGTCATTCGGACATCCTATTACTATTTCCAATGAAGAAAAGAGGAAAAGAAATAAGCAACTAACGAAATTCCTTTCGACTTCGTGTATATGTTGGGTTGCCTATTCATTCCATCAAGCAACAATGGAAAGTGTGAAGTTATGCATTGATCTCGGTAGAGTAATATCAAAATAGAAAAGCTGTTTATATAAAACTCAGTACGAATTAAAAATAAAATTTATTGTAATATTTTTTTTTAAAAGCTGTATGAGAGAACAGAGAATATAAAAACTGATAGTGCAGGTTTTTTTTGTGTCTAGTTGCATATTCCCTTCTACAAGATTTATCTTCATTTTTAAGGTTTCTATCTAGTCGCATATTTTGTCATCATTAAATACCTGTTTATCCATTCGCTTCTCAGTTCTTGTTTTATCAATATTTCTTCTTCTTCTTCTTCTTCTTTTAAAATGAATTGAAAAATTAAAGAATAAAGAAATGTATAATTTATTAAAATTAAACAGTCTGCTTATAATGTTTTCTTTGTAAAATATTTAAATTGTTCAAATTTTTTTTTTATATGTTAA
>NW_019385054.1:211464-231774 GCF_000671375.1 Centruroides sculpturatus | reverse complement strand
TTTTTTTTTTTTTTTTTTAAATAATACAAATTAACAGACTTTTTATGAATGAAATTATTGTTAATAAGTTTTTTTAGGGGAAAATTACACATTTTAAATCATAATTTTTTTAATTATAATTCAAATAAATGTATCTTTTTAGCCAAGTTATATGTAACTTAAACATTTTTAGACAAACAATAAGATTATAAAATTCACATCTTTATTAACTCATAGAATAATACACAAACAAATATAAACTATACAAATTTATTATTATTATTTATTTTAATTAATAAAGATACATAACGGTTTTTATTGTTTGAAAATATTTTATAATTGAATTTAACACAGCAATAAAAGACGAAAAATGTAGAAAAGAATCCTTTACAATCGGCTATTTTATCTTATTTATTTTTTTTTTTTACGTTCATTGTATTATTATGGAAAGAATCTATTGTTTCTGAGTTCTATGTATTATACCGGATATCACATTTAATTTTAACAATTTCTTTCTTTTTTTTTTTTTGTTTGTTTCTAAACGTGACGAAATCAGTACTAAAAGTAAAAGTAAATAATGTTTTAAGTGGCATTTTAGGTGATTACGTGCTCCATTCAATAGCGAGAAAGTACTTAAATACTTAAATACATTTTAACCATTATGACTTTTATTTTACTCTTGAGGGGTACAATTTAAGTGTAAAAAAATCTATAAGATTTTCAATTGATAATACAGATTTGTTTTCTCTTACGAGTGATTGAAACTATTACAAATCGATACCTTTGATATAAATAATGCCGAATGCTCGAACACGATGATAATCTATTGGCAATACTTTTGAATTTAAACGTGTTTTTTCCCTCCCCTCCCTTCCGTAGATTTGAGTTAATCGTGTTATAGAAAAGATAATAATGACGAATTAACAAAGTTATTATATTTATTTATAAGATTAACAGAAAGACAAAAAGGGAAAAAATTGGTACAAAATAGAAAACTTTTCGACATTTTAAGTAATAGATTACAAAAAGAGAACAAAAATAGAGAGAAAAATCTGAAACTAAATCATTTCCAATGGATTTTCAGTCAGTAAATTGAGGGATTTGTAACATTATCTGCTAGAGTGAAGATCGTTTTAGGAAAGAAGATAAAGTCGAAGTTTCCGAAATCTTCCAAACATAAATTATCTTCTTTAGAGTATCTCTTTTGTTTCTGTTTTTTTAAAAAATATATATATATATATATATATTCTTAGGTATTATATTACACTCGTCTACATAATTCAATCTATTTTATATCATAGAAAATGTAAGGTAGTAAACTAATTTATAGATCATCTATCATTTACAATAGAATTCCTTTATACGTAAAGGAAACCGATACAAACTTAAACTTATTATTAAAATCAACTTAAAAGGTGGTGGAAATAAAATGAATGTAGCAGACAGTCACTCAATACAAAGAAAGAAAAATAAGTGAAGAATAGAAGAAATATATATATATATATATATATATTTTCTATTGCTTTTAGAAATGTCAGAAAAACTGATTACTGCAACAATGAAAACTGGATAGTCGTAGAAGAACGAGGATGATATAACGATAAGACTCCGGGTGCATACATGCAAATATATTCTGTAAGAAAGTATAAAAATATAGGAAACAAAGATATCCCCCATATAAAAAAATAAAAAGTAATAATAAAATAAAATAAAAATAGCCATGGATCCGATAACAAAAAAAAAGTGATGGTAATCGTAGAATTTCCCATTTTTTTACATAAATAATAACAGTCTATGTCACAAGCTTGATGTAAAGATGAGTACAACAACCGATAATTGAGAATTTATTGTTGACAAAAGGAATGTGTGATTCTTCAAAATAAAATTAATGCGTTTAAAGTGTCTGAATGAAACAGTCAAATAGAAACGTATTGTATAAGCCGCATAAAAAATTCAGATGGAAAATGAAACGATTCAGTCCTGCAGCATGCATGCTGTTAAAGGAAAGGAGGGAGAAAAAATAAAATAAAATAAAATTTAAGATTTCAAACGTGTGAGATGATAAAGCGAGTGAAGTAGTAACGGTTAGAGATAAGAAAATTACGTTATCAATTAGAATCTTTCATTTAATAAACTTATTTTCAAGCGGTGGTCTGGCTCGTCATATACTCGACGTTAATAAAATCCATTTCGCAAAAAAAAAAAAAAAAAAAAAAAAAAAAAAATTGAAGCGAGTGAAAGATTAAAAATGAATACAAAAATAATGTAATATAGGAAAAATTTTAAGCGAAGTAAGGAAAAAAATATATATTATTACTTTAAGTGTAAACATGCATTTTTATAGCAAAAATAAATATTAATTAATTATATATTAATACAATTTCCGTTTTTATAAAGAAATTTTTATTAATTTATATGAATTCTATTGAAACAATTTCCCGTCTATTTCCTAGAGAAAAATTACTACAAATAGAAATTGAATCTATTTGTAGAATAAAGCATTTAAAAATCATCGATTTATCAAAAACCTCAAGCTTAAAATGTAACTTCTCCACTCTATTCATGTCTTAAATATTGATTAATATGAAGTATGAAATCCATTATAATTCATCAAATTTATTGATTAATCTCAAGAATTGTTTTATTCAGTTTTTATGTTAAATTAAGATACAAAAACCTTCAAAAAAATTATATATAAGAGCGCTTTTATTTAAAAAAAAAAGAAACAAAGCATCATTTAATAGCGTCGTATTTTTCTCTAACTACAACAATAAAAGTCTACAAAAGACTTGATCAATAATATACATATATATATATATAAGCTAAGTTAAACCAGAAAGAAAGCTAATTAGTTAAAAAAAAAATAATAATAAATATCAATTTTTAAATATTTTTCAACATAATTTGTTTGTTGTAAATATTTATCTGACTCGAATTATTATTATTTTTTTTAATTTAAAGTTTTTTTTTTTTTTTCTCTCTTCTCTTTATAGCAAACTCGTTTCTGGAATGAAAGGAGTCACGTAGGCGACTCTCTCTCTGTGTGTTTGCCCTTTCACATTTTCTGATGACGCAAGTGGCGAATGTGACGTAGAAGAGTCTAGCAATTATTTCTTCCACTTAATAGCTCCAACAGTCGATTTGTTTTCGTACCACTAGACCTATCAGAATGCCACCGAAACGGTGGAAAAAAAGAAAGAAAGACATTTAAGAAAATAAAAAAAAAAAAGGAAACTACACACGTCCGAGAAATATGAGAGTCGTATTAAAATACATTTGCTTTGAAAAAAAAAAATAAAAAAAGTATCTTGAAACAATAGCTTTTATTTATATATTGGAGGAAAGGCAATTATCTCTCGATGGTCCTATCTTAGTTAAAGTTAGATAATGGCATATAGGAAGAGAATAATTGAAAAATATTTTTTATATATATATAAAAAAAAAAAGGAATGGATCGAATCTTTTTACACTTTTCAATTACTACAATTGAATAAATTCTATTTTATATGATATATTTTACGTGTATGTTTGTTCGTCGTCGTCGTCGTCGTCGTCATCATCATTCAACCGAATCTGCCTTTCGGCATTCGATCGTTATAATTTCTATTCGTAGTTATTTATGTTAAATATTACTTTAAAAATTTCCATGTTAAATTTTCTTATATGTAGTAGGGCCTATATATTTACTGTGTAATTAATTATAGATTGATATCATGCGCTCGATACGGTTGAAATGTCGTACTGATTTTTAACGCGGCCATTAATGAATGAGGCAATTGGAGGGACAGAAAAGAGTTAATCTTCCATCTCTTAACAAAAAAAAAAAAAAGGGGGCCCGTAAGTGATTTAGTTAATGATTAAGGCACTCTTTAATCGGTGTTCGTTCTGCGATGAACACGAATAAAGGGCCTCATGTATTTAGCTTCGGGCTTCCGTTAACCTTTACTTGACCTGTTTGTGACCATGTAATAGAGAGCGTTAAGTGGTTAGATTTTTTTTTTTTTTTTAAGGAAAAATGTCCTGATATATACGTCATCAACGTGCATAAAGTGAGTAAAGTGGATGATATACCGAGACGTTAGCTATTTCTTTAGAAACAATCCTCTAATGCGCGGCATTCCGTTTTTAAAGAGCAGATGAGGTAACTGTTGATTGCACTACGATCGTTGCCCTTTGAGTTTCCCCGTCTTCTTGGAACATTTGAATCGTTTGTCCTGCGAAGCGACTGAACTGATTGATATAAATGACACTTCATTTTAGTACAGAGCTTACCATAGGCTGCTTTTCATTGCCCTGTGATCTCCGACCTCTTTGAATATCTTGTTCTCCCTATCCAACAGCCTTCACGCGTCGAATTAGAAAATGTTTCAAGCTATTCTACATGGGATCGTATTATACCGTTTATGTCAAAGGTTATAACTGAAATAGATCCTTTACTTTTGACCTTTAAGTACTTTCCTCTTCCAACATTCCAGTGGCTATTCTTCACGACAACTTACTCTCTCTCGGATATCTTATTTAAAAATATTCTATGAAAATATAATTTTAACAACTTTATTATCCTGAAAATAATAACAGTTAATTAATACAAAAATTATAGAAAGAATTTTAACGTTACTATATTTCATTCTGTTATTGAAATTTAGTCCGTTGGATCGACTTACATTTTGGTATAAGAAGTAAGAATATATTTATTTTGAATAAGAAATAGTAAATCGGGCATACTTTAGACTATATTAAAACATTAATCTACGTATAAAATACAGCCTAAAGGCCCTTATAAGTTATATAAAAAAAAAAAAAAAATAGATTACATGGAGCTGATAAGTCTTCTCCATCTTTTCTTTCCAAGTCTAGATTTGCCTATAGGGTTTCATCGTGTTACAAATTTTATACTAAATCTATCTCGAAGTTAGTAAAATATAGGCCTATAACAAATCGACCCCCCTATAACACTGTTGATAATTCCGTTTTATATGAATTCCATGTTGTACGAATCGCTTAGATTTTACAAATACGTCAGCCGTTCACAGCCCGGCACACGTATTTGTAAAATTTAAGTGATTCGTACAACATGGAATTCATATAAAACGGAATTATCAACAGTGTTATAGGAGGGGGGGTCGACTAAAATCAATACAAGCTCGACTCTTCGATAACTTTTATAAATTTTCCTTTCTATCTAAGAGCATTACGAGAAGTTGTAACTTTTATATAAACGCAATTTATGTCGTAATTTCACCATACCAATGTGGAAAATGGGTATGTACAGTACAGTACTGTAGTACATAAAATATGTGTCGCTCACTATGTTTAACTCTTCCTTAAGTTTTATGATTCAGTTGGTTACTGGATTTAAAAAGTTAATGTAGTGAATAGAATAGCTTAAATTTAAGTAGTAAAACTACATATAAGAGAGAGAAAAAGATTCTATTTAAATGTATTTCCGACTCTCTCTCTGTGTGTTTGCCCTTTCACATTTTCTGATGACGCAAGTGGCGAATGTGACGTAGAAGAGTCTAGCAATTATTTCTTCCACTTAATAGCTCCAACAGTCGATTTGTTTTCGTACCACTAGACCTATCAGAATGCCACCGAAACGGTGGAAAAAAAGAAAGAAAGACATTTAAGAAAATAAAAAAAAAAAAGGAAACTACACACGTCCGAGAAATATGAGAGTCGTATTAAAATACATTTGCTTTGAAAAAAAAAAATAAAAAAAGTATCTTGAAACAATAGCTTTTATTTATATATTGGAGGAAAGGCAATTATCTCTCGATGGTCCTATCTTAGTTAAAGTTAGATAATGGCATATAGGAAGAGAATAATTGAAAAATATTTTTTATATATATATAAAAAAAAAAAGGAATGGATCGAATCTTTTTACACTTTTCAATTACTACAATTGAATAAATTCTATTTTATATGATATATTTTACGTGTATGTTTGTTCGTCGTCGTTGTCGTCGTCGTCATCATCATTCAACCGAATCTGCCTTTCGGCATTCGATCGTTATAATTTCTATTCGTAGTTATTTATGTTAAATATTACTTTAAAAATTTCCATGTTAAATTTTCTTATATGTAGTAGGGCCTATATATTTACTGTGTAATTAATTATAGATTGATATCATGCGCTCGATACGGTTGAAATGTCGTACTGATTTTTAACGCGGCCATTAATGAATGAGGCAATTGGAGGGACAGAAAAGAGTTAATCTTCCATCTCTTAACAAAAAAAAAAAAAGGGGGCCCGTAAGTGATTTAGTTAATGATTANAAAAAAAAAAAAAAAAATAGATTACATGGAGCTGATAAGTCTTCTCCATCTTTTCTTTCCAAGTCTAGATTTGCCTATAGGGTTTCATTGTGTTACAAATTTTATACTAAATCTATCTCGAAGTTAGTAAAATATAGGCCTATAACAAATCGACCCCCCTATAACACTGTTGATAATTCCGTTTTATATGAATTCCATGTTGTACGAATCGCTTAGATTTTACAAATACGTCAGCCGTTCACAGCCCGGCACACGTATTTGTAAAATTTAAGTGATTCGTACAACATGGAATTCATATAAAACGGAATTATCAACAGTGTTATAGGAGGGGGGGTCGACTAAAATCAATACAAGCTCGACTCTTCGATAACTTTTATAAATTTTCCTTTCTATCTAAGAGCATTACGAGAAGTTGTAACTTTTATATAAACGCAATTTATGTCGTAATTTCACCATACCAATGTGGAAAATGGGTATGTACAGTACAGTACTGTAGTACATAAAATATGTGTCGCTCACTATGTTTAACTCTTCCTTAAGTTTTATGATTCAGTTGGTTACTGGATTTAAAAAGTTAATGTAGTGAATAGAATAGCTTAAATTTAAGTAGTAAAACTACATATAAGAGAGAGAAAAAGATTCTATTTAAATGTATTTCCGTCTTCTTCACATAGGACAAGTAAATATAATAAACTTTTTGGAAGATCGTACAAGAGAAAAATAATGTTTAAGTGTTCCTATGAATATAAGACGTCCTCCTCCATATATATTTTAATGATATTGGGTAAGAGATATATTTGTGTTAACGACAATTGACCGAAGAAATAGAAATGGCTATATCATTTTTTTTTTATTATATTTGCTTAGAATTTATTCTTTAAAGAAAATTTTCGAAATTTTTTACCTATTATGTAATTGAATATATTAGAGAAAAGATTAGAATTAAATATAAAATGATGAAAATGGAAAATATCAGTTTAATCTCAAACAGAACGGAAGATAAGAAGGATGATAGGAAAGAAAACATTAAACGGAACAGGTGTATACTTTTACTAATAAAGCATAACAGGAGATTATATATATGATAAATATCAAGAAAAATAACAAATCGTGCTTTGTATAAAGTCTAATAATCGACCACATCTTTTTCCCACCTAGTTATAAACCTAGTTTAAAAACTATAAACGTTCCTATCTCTTATACATCATCCAAGTTTAGTCCTTCATGCTTCTCAAAAAGTTAAAATTAAATAACTATAATTAAACCAGTTAAAGTTAACAACAGACCTTTTAATCTTTCATTTAATCATCTCATTATGCAAATTTATTCCACCGGTGTGTGATAAAAAAAAAAGAATATATATATATATATATATATAGGGCCTGTTCTTATTCAACGTATACATTGAATAAACTATATTAGAATGGATATATTCATCTCCGAGGTTTGAAGGGCAAATTCATAAACGATGATTTTCGATGAATCATAATTTTATGTTTATTTATAAAATTTATTAAGATTAATACGTTCTTAAATGCATATAACTCATTTAAAGCAAAAATAATTTGTATAAGTTATGCTTGAAAGCCTTTGAGAGTAAGGATTTTGATAGATTTACTCTAAGGTCATTTTAAAAATTAGAATATTATATTAGAAATGAATCTGATAATCCTTATAAAATAAACATTTTGATAATTCTGTATGTAAAAATTCTTAAATAAAACTAAATTCAAGTTTATGTTTATTATATATAATATGATTACAGGAAATAGTTTACTTAAAAATATTATTTTTAATTTATTTCAATTGAATGTTCAATTGTATTTTCTCATTCTCCTTCATCTAAGGATTGAAAAATAAATTTTAATTGAGTAAAATTAGCAAATTTATCGTATTACAGTCTTATTTAACAAGTAGAAGATCCATTTAGTTATTTAGAAGAGCTTGATTTCAATTTACTCTCTCTCTCTCTCTCTATGGCTTCTTATTGAATCTTTGTAAAGAACTCATTAAGATTAAATTTAGTAGGAACATTACAAGATAGAAAGTTTAGCTTTAACGGGCCCATTTCGTTTTAAATCGTCCGCTTTTCACTCAGCCAATTCAATTTATATATGCAAAACTGTCGAGTTTAGAAGTCGGAATTAGCATCATGTAAATGTAATGGCATAAACGTATAAACGATAATTAACCGAACGAATGTGTCATTTATTATTTTCTTCATAAAATAAACAAACAACGGAATAAAACGAGCGAAGCAACATTACTGATACAAAAGTTATTAAGAGAGCCGAAATTAGTTGTAAAACACGCAATAGTTTGTACTTTACGTTAAAAAATCTTAGCCAAAGAATTATTATTTAAAGAAAACTAATCGATAATAATGTAAAATTGACTTTAATCGATACAATTTAATAAAAAGAAATTAAAAATTAACTCTCTAGAGATTTGAAAGAAAAAAAAAAAAAGGTATTTTTGTTCTTTCAATTTAGCCTTAAAACACTCGATTAAGTATTTAAAATAATTAACCACGTGTTTAATCAATTAAATACAATCGATCCCCCCTATAACACTGTTGATAATTCCATTTTATATGAATTCCATATTGTACGAGTCACTTAGATTTTACAAATACGTGAGCCGTTCACAGCTCGGCACGCGTATTTGTAAAATTTAAGTGATTCGTACAACATGGAATTCATATAAAACGCTCCATTTATATTTAATTAATCTTATTAATTAATTTAATTTCTTATTCTACTTAAGCTTAACAATAGATAAATTTTCTTGTCATAACTTTCAATACATTTAAATATTGTAGTTTAGTTAGTTTCTTTCTTTAACTAGACGTTATGCCCGTATCGAATAGCTCGTGGCTAGTTTATATTAAAGGTAATTTCTCCTTTAAATTATAAATTAAACCATCATAACCGAAATATTTTAATGTTCTATACGAATTCATCAAGCCGGAAATACTTTAATTAAATACTAAAATAAGCGTATCTTTCATAAGAGTGTTAATTTTTATCATTTATACGTCTATAAATGATTACTACATTTTCAAAAATAACCTTTTTTTTTTTTTTACTTAATCCTACTTCAAGACAGGCTTTACTGCTAAGATACATTTTAGAAATCCTATCGCCGAGTGCATTAAGTAGTTTTCATTTATGTTAAGATTATCCTTTAAAGTGGAAATTCTTAGATTTATCGCGATGATGATTTATGATTTTTCGAGGTATCCGAAATGTTTGGTTGAATTTATAACATTCTTTACCGACTAACGATCGTATTAAGAATACGATTTACGCTTTTGATTTGGAAAAGGTCTCTTCGAAAACATTAATTTGCATTAAAATCGACTTCTACAATACAACTACTTCGCTGATAAATCGAATGTTGCGCTGGAACAGGAGTGTTGAAATGGGACTTTGACTTCTATCCAACATTTCATTCCTATTCAGAAGAGACGGTTATAGTCAACTATTCTCCTTGCATATACAACTAACTAACTATACTTATACAATAAATTTAACTCGTATTGATACTACTTATACATAAAGGATTTGTACTATACTAGTCGACCCCTCTATAACATTGTTGATTTTTCCGTTTTATATGAATTCCATGTTGTACGAGTCACTTAGATTTTACAAATACGTGAGCCGTTCACAGCCCTGCATACGTATTTGTAAAATCTAAGTGACTCGTACAATATGGAATTCATATAAAACGGAAAAATCAACAGTGTTATAGGGGGGGGGTCGACTTGTACTTTCTATAATTTTATTATAATTAATAGGATTTTTAAAAAAAAATTAATAGATAGTTTTAGAGTTTTAGAATTAATTAAAATAAAAAATAAATAAATAAACACTTCTCCGTGTTTACAAATTGATAAAGAGATTAATCACGTTTTAAAATAATCGTTTCGTCACGCTCGGTGAATCGATGTCACCGAGTGTAACGAATTTTAACTTTACGAAATCACCTCTCACTCACCAGACGTGTCCATCGATTGTCTGCAATACCGAAATTCGAAATTAATGCGACTTATATTTGTTACCGAATTTTGTTATTAACAATACTGTAGGCGATGGTACTAATTTTTTTTCTTTTTTTTTTTCCTATTCAGAAGGGCCGCTAATGACTTAAAAAGTATCAGTGATTTAAAGAAGAGATGAATCTTGAAGTGTCATTTCGGTCGTGATCAATTGGTCATAGCTCTCGCACTGATACCTCAGCTAATTCATTAGCGACTTTCGTTGTCACGTATGCGTGGGAGATATCAAATAACAAAACGGTGTCTTGAAATATCTTGTCTAGCTCGAGAGACGGAGCAAATGGGATGAGCGAATCTAATTAGAAATGCTGCAGTTGGTTAAATTGGTCCCTCCCCCTTTTTTTTAATCTTTGATGTTAATTTTGTCTTTAAAAATAATATATATATACGTAATAAAAACCGGAATGTGAAGACTCGACGCGACAGTGATGACCGGTCATGTGTAACAATGTCAACATTGTCAAGTACTGTAAATGTAATCCGTTCACGTGTTCATGGAGTAGAGACAAGGAAATTCGTTTCTGCAAAACGAAGAAAGAATGAATAATCGACAGGAAGACACCAACAATAAAGATTTATGGTTGACTGGTTTCCGAAATCTGAGGCCCCGAAAGGGCATTGATTAAGTGAATCTGAAGATAACCATTAGTTAATAAACAACTCCGTTAATGAAATGCCAACTTCTTTTTTTTATTATTTTTCTATGAGAATAGAAGTGCTATTAGATAGGGATCGATAATAGATTTCCTACAAAGGAAGTAGAAAGTAGATCTATTGGCATATTTTGTTTTGATAATAACTGTAGATGGCAAAGATTATCATTCACGAGAGATATGAATAAAACGATACGTTCAGATAACGACCCAGTGTTACTTTCTTAACAGAGGATAATAATTATCAAATAATTTTCTGTTCGATAAAAATAGGTATACAACAGTAGACCCCCCCTATAACACTGTTGATAATTCCGTTTTATATGAATTCCATGTTGTACGAGTCACTTAGATTTTACAAATACGTGAGCCATTCACAGCTCGACACGCGTATTTGTAAAATCTAAGTGACTCGTACAACATGGAATTCATATAAAACGGAAAAATCAACAGTGTTATAGGAGGGGGTCTACTTGTACAGCTACGTTTCACCTTCGAGTTTTCGTCATTACTCAGCATGATTCATGTAACGATGAATAAATTATTTCGTTTAAAGAAAAGCCTTTTTTTTAGTCTGAAAATTTCAAAGTCGTTGGTCACAAAAGAAAAATGATCAACGAGGAAAAAAAATTGATAAAAACAGATCTGTTTTGATTTCATTAAAACGAAGGAATGAGTCATTGTTAAGTAGAACCGATATTCTGTATTCATTACAAAAACTTGATACTGTGATTAAGGCGACAGCTAACTTATGACGCACGCTTTCGTGTGATCGAAACGACATAGTAAAATGCATGAAAAAGTAGCAGCTGTGCTTTCTATTACTCTGAATGATAGGCATTCGTGCAGGCATCGCGTGCCTGTTTTCATTCTATAAGGCTTGTCGCATAAAAAATCTAAAATTGAATTAAATATTTGTATATATATATATATATATTTTATAGTTTGTTACCATTTTCAAAGCTACAATTAGAGATGATAATAAGCTGATTCATTGATGATTATCACGTTATAGAATCTATTAAATTGAGAAATCGAAAATACATTAAAATAAAATTCCAAAACATAAGTAAAATTTTCCAGTTATTATTTTCTAAATTGTAATAATACTTAAATAGATTTATTTAAACTAATTATTCTTTCTTTTACGAATAAGGGCGATGTAGAATTCGATATAATTAAGTTAGACCAACATTCTTTTTTACATCTTTAAGAAAATAAATCAAGTTTATTCATTCATTTATACGTAGATACAACTTGAATTTTAATAAAATTGTACTGAAATAATTTAAAATTGACTATTTATTTATTATTTGAATAGATGAAATTACTAACAAACAAGTAATAGCCTAGTGTATTAATCACAAATCATGATGCAAGAAGAATACAAGACAGAAACAATATGTTAATATTTGTTTATTAACGATTTTCTTTGTACAGTCGACCCCCTATAACACTGTTGATTATTCCGTTTTATATGAATTCCATGTTGTACGAATCACTTAGATTTTACAAATATGTGTGCCGGGCTGTGAACGGCTCACGTATTTGTAAAATCTAAGTGACTCGTACAACATGGAATTCATATAAAACGAAAAAATCAACAGTGTTATAGGGGGGGTCGACTTGTATTGTAATGTTTCAGAACCTTCTGTAACATATAAAGTATTAGGCCTATAATTAATTAATTTTCAGAAAGAATTGTACATTCAATATTTGTGAGAAAACAAACTTAAGAGTCGTTTCTAATTCCTGGATCGAATTAAATTAAAATTTTCCTACTTTAAATTCAGCAAGACCTGAAAACAAAATATCGCATTTCATAATTTTAGTCTGCCATTTCGGTGTTAAATATCAGACCTATCACTAAATTATTATCCAAAGAATGGATTTAACAGCTGCTTACTACCAGTAAATGTACGAAAATATAGTAAATAGATATCTATAGGATGTAGAATTATATGCAAATACTTTTGATGAATACGAAACCTTCCACAAACACGTGACTTTTTATTATAATAGCTGTTTTTTTATTATTAAAAAAGAAAAAAAAAAGCTTTCAACATATCAACCCAAATGACTCAATTTCATTGATAACGTTTCTATAAATAGACTTGTCCTTATCTCAACCAGTTGTAATAAAAAGTAATTTCTCTAATTTAATAATTGAAATAGCATTATTTATTCATTTTGTTAATATATAAAACACATGTAAATTGTCTGATAAGAATAAATAGCATGGTTATTTTAAGTTGAATTACAAAAAAAAAAAAAACTGGATAGACCTTATTTTCTTTTAGGATAACATCAATGAGAGATGACAGAGGCAAATGACCTCTATCAACTCTTCATCATAGGCGTTTCTTGTATTATATTCTAAAAATTACTTTAAATAAAATTCTTGTAAAAAGGGTGAGAAAAATAATCTACTGTTAATTTTTCTTGTTGTTAAACAAGATCGAGATTTTTAAATGTTTTTCTATGTTTCTATTTTTCAACTATTTTCTGTCATTTCTTGAAACTATATCCGACAAAAATATGTCATTTCTTTTCCCTCCCCCTTTTTTAAATCATCAATCTTGTCCTTTACTTCAATCCCAACAGACACGAGAATAGAATGAAACAGAAGGAAGAACACAAAAATTTTTTAACTTTTAATGCTTAAGAATCTTCGAGTTAAATCAAATCATGATATGAAAGTCTTGTTCTGTTCCATAAAAGCTAGCTTCTAACAAATGGTTTACTGTATTAATTGCATGGTGAATAGCCTCTCGTCATTTTTCTTTTTCGATTTTCATGAATCTTTCTTTCTCCTGTCATATGTAACAGTTTCATCTTCAATGTTGATTTCCTAAATTTTCTTTTTTTTTTTCATTCTAAAACATTTCTTTCCCCTTGGTATCAATGACCTTCTTTGCTTACAGTTAATCTTATTCGTAATTTCGCTGATGTAGCACTTTATGTTCCAATTTCTCTTTTCTAAAAACATTCTTTCTTTGCTCTTGTTTCTTTTCTGACCCGTTAGTTGTTTTACAGAAGGACTTGTACAACCTCGTTAACTTTAATCAACTGCAGTCAGACCCAATCTTATTCTAGAAATCTTGATCAAAACGAATGGCCTTCTTACTCGGCTACTCTAAATTTACTTTTTTTCTAATAATAAAATATCCAAAAAGCAATTTCTGTCTTGTTTTATTTTGGCAATCAACTATATTTCGAAGTATCTTCACCCTTAAAAATAAAACTAGTAAGGTTACTTTCATCAATCACTATATTTTTCAAATATGTTTTTGACTTTTTATCTTCGATTTACCTATTTTTTTTTTGTTTTTTTTTGGTTTTTTACTTTCGATTTCTCAACACTAAGATATTGTTTTCTTTAATAAAATTTTTATTAACATTTCCAGTTCTTGATAAAATATCCCGATGAATTATAAACAAGAAAACTTGTAAATTGTTTAACAGGTTTAATAACTGATCTACCTTGACCGTGATGGATCGAATACTTTGATCGAGAATGATTCAGTACGTTACTTAACAAACCATCTAACAATGGGTTTTCATAGAAATATAATATTTCGTTTATACTTTTTAGATCGAGGTACAAAAGTCTAAAGTTGCGTTACTCTTAGGCAAGTTTCAGAAGTTTAAAATTGCTCAACGGTTTTTATTTGTTGTAAATTTAATGTCTTATACAAAGTCGACCCCCCTATAACACTGTTGATTTTTCCGTTTTATATGAATTCCATGTTGTACGAGTCACTTAGATTTTACAAATATGTGTGCCGTTCTGTGCCCGGCTCACGTATTTGTAAAATCTAAGTGACTCGTACAACATGGAATTCATATAAAACGGAAAAATCAACAGTGTTATAGGGGGGTCGACTTGTATATACTTACATACTGTATTTAATAATGAGAAATATTCATACTTTAACAACATATATCACGAATATTTTTCTTTTCAATGTGTTGATAACAACGTGAAATTCTAAACACAAGTCCGTATATAATTTTCACAGTAACATATTTACTAAACTGGAGAGAGAGAGAGAGAGAGAGAGAGAGAGAGAAAGAGAAAAATCGATACGACATTCTCTAGATGTTGTAACTAACTATCAAAATAAAAATTTTAATTTATGTTAATATAAATCAATAACATAAAATTAAAAGCAAATTCTTGTAACGTCGGCTTTAAGTTTAAACATGTAATTAATTATCATCTTATAATTCTACGTATCTTATCATTTGTGAGATTAAAGTTTATTTAAAATTTATTATTATTTTTTTTTTTATTGTCTACTTTAATGTTATAACCGTTGTTCTAATTTTAAGATCAATAAATAACCGAAACAGGTTTGATACGGATCTGTTTAAAATAAAGTTTAATGAAAGAATTGGTGTAGACCCGTCATTAAGAAATGGCAAGTAGCGCCTCGTAAAAAAAGTAAAAGAAACGATATAAATAAAAAAAAATCAAGAAATGAAACGTTAAGAAAATTCCTAAGTCTACAATAATAAAAAATTTACTAACTTATTCTAAAATCGTGTCTTCTTTTAATTATTCTTTACTTCACAACTGAGTGCATAGGTAGACAATTGGCATCTTTAAACATCACTTTTTATTCAGGTGTGTAAGATATTACTGAATAAAAAGTGATGTTAAAGATGCCAAGTATCCTATCCACCCAATTGTGAAGTAAATAATAGGTATAAAAATTAAGATACTAGCTAAACACGAATAATAAAGTTAAATAAGAACGAAAAAATATACCGTATATATGATATAGAGAAGAGAATTCTATATAAATCTGTATTTTTTTTTTGGCGATCTAATAAAATAAGTCTATAGTTAAATACATCTTTAGAAAGATAGTCTTACAATTTTAATAAAACTATATCTGACGGATACAAAATTAAACAATAAAGAAGTGATCTATTAAACGAAGAATCTTTTATTAATCCGAATTATACCCCCCTATAACCTGTGTGCTGAGCTGTGAACAGCTCACGTATTTGTAAAATCTAAGTGACTCGTACAACATGGAATTCATATAAAACGGAATAATCAACAGTGTTATAGGGGATCAACTTGTATTATCCTGTACAATGACAGAAAGAACAGAAATATAAGACCGAATAGAATACATAACACAGATATCTTTTAAAAAGTCATATCTAGTTTACTTAAATTTCAAAATTTTTATAGTATAACATACATATAAAATGTTAAAACAGAAATTACAGTTAAGCTTAAGATTAAGAATATATAATTATATAAATTCTAGTATGACCGTAGTAAAATATAACTAAAAATAATATTATAGTATATAATAGAGACTAAATAAACTAAAAACATGTAAAGCATTCGTAAGAAATTAATAGAAACAAAAAAAAAAAAAAAACAAGCAAAATATTTTCAAAATTTAATCAAAAAAAGAGAATAATATAAATAAAATAAGCTGTCACAAATGATTAAACTACACGCAGTTCATTATGTCAATTTTTATGACAATATTCATTCATATTTCGTATATAAAATCGGTGTGAAATGAAACTATCACATCAATCATAAGCCAAAACGCACCGATTATCATTAACTGAATCAATACATTAGTCAATTACGTATAAATTTTACATATCCGTATTGAACATTACACCTTGAACCAACAACACCATCGGTATGTAGTATTCGATTTCGGGAAGAAAATAAAGAAATATATATAATTAAAGTATTTTTTTTTTTTTTTTTTTTTTTTTTTTNTTCATTTGAGTTTTTTTTTTTTTTTTTTTTTTTTAGATTTTTCTGAGAATTTGTGTTAAAAATTTAGCTCTTGCACATCCTTTTGTTTCTTTTTAGAAGAATTCAAAATAAACAGTAACAATGGAAGGAACTACATATTTCACAACACTCGCAGAGAGTACATTACATCCGTTCCGAGTGATTCATTAGTAGTAAGTTATACACGATCCAATATAAATTCTCGGAACTTTAACGTTGTCAAAACACAAAGGTTATTTAGACAGGATTTCGGTTATAAAATGTTTTACAAACATAAAATAAGTATATAAGTATATTCTGGAAGATGTTGTAAATCAATAGAAAGCCGAAAACGATCGAGATTACAAGCGTAAAAAAAAAAAAAAGAGAGAAAAAAAAAAAAAAAAAAAAAAAAAGTTATACTTCACGATCACGTAAACGTATATATAAACAGAAGATTGGTACAGCTGAAAAGCGTAGACACTACTAAGAAAATTTATGAATTATGCAGAGTCATGCAACTGACTAACACGTAAAACGCCGGTTGCAAACCCCTGTTCATAAAGTGCATTAAACCATTCAGATGCCAGTGTAACATTATATCACTATTCTTGATAAAATAGGAGATAAGAATTTCTATGCTATTGTTCCGTCGGAAAACGCCTAAGCTATTGTGATATCGAGTAGAGCTATTCTTTGGAAACTATGTGACAGTTATTGGAGAAGTTTCAAAAAAAAAAAAAAAGGCCAGTTAAGAGGTTAAGAATTAAATGCTTAAAAACCTATCCCTAGGGAGGTTTTTTTTTTTAAAACGTATATTGGTTGAAAACTACTCGTTGACCATTTTATAATTAGTTTCCAATTCGTTCAAACGAAATTCTCAGATAATTAACTCCTCAAAAGAATAGGCTAATTAAGAGGATTGACTTTATGCAGAGAGTTGCTTATTCAATACAAGTGATTATTTACTAAACGAAATGAAAAAAAAGTAATAACTGTTTCTGAAGTACAGTCGACCCCTTTATAACACTGTTGATAATTCTGTTTTATATGAATTTCATGTTGTACGAGTCACTTAGATTTTACAAATATGTGAGACGTTCACAGCCCGGAACACTTATTTGTAAAATCTAAGTGACTCGTACAATATGGAATTCATATAAAACGAAATAATCAACAGTGTTATAGGGGGGTCGACTGTATTTTTTTAAAGTTAAATTGAACTAAAGAGAGATCTTTACAAAATATAAATTACAATTACATAAATTCTATATAAAATTTATGCTAATATATCAACAGATTTCGAGCCTGCAAAATCATTAATGTAATTGTAAAACGCAAATTTTTGATTATGTTTCCGTTACAAGAAAGGATTTTGTATAAATGGCACATAAATAATTTATCGTTCTCTTTGTGCATCGATTGCCTTATTCCGAAATCACAAATACCAAAGTTGGCTTGAGATATTGGCACAAAGTACACAAAAGATCATTTAATTCAACACCTTATTATAATCGATCTGGATACAGAAGAGGGATCAGGCACAAAATGTGCAATTAAGACCTCGTTGAATGCATTAATAATTCTATCAATATCCAAGTCATGCTGTGCCCATCTTTCTAGTAATGATAAACTCGATACCGTCGACGCTTAATTAAGATGCAAATCAGAAAGCAACTTAATTGGCTAGAGCTACTGTATCTATCATTCACAAGTAACTATATGCTACATAATCCATTCTATCTTGAATTATTCATTATTAGATCTGAGAAATCTCTATGGGCAATTTAAAAGATTCTACTAAAGAATACTTTCTTAATATTCGAATAGTTAATTTTTAAATACCAGTTGACTCCCCCTATAACACTGTTGATAATTCCGTTTTATATGAATTCCATGTTGTACGAGTCACTTAGATTTTACAAATACGTGAGCCGTTCACAGCACGGCATACGTATTTATAAAATCTAAGTGACTCGTACAACATGGAATTCATATAAAACAACAGTGTTATAGGGGGGGTCAACTGGGTATTAACTTTTCGAACAGTTAGATTCCATTCACATTATCATAAATTCTGGATTTACGTGCTTAAATTTATTATTTAAAAAAAAAACCAAGTACATTTTTGTTATTTCATGAGTTTTACATATACTTTTAGCCCTACTTACATAACTTAAATCGTATATTCACCCTTTATTCGTTAACACCCTTAAAATGACAAAAATTCTATCTCCCTATATACCTTTAAAACAGTAGAACTGATTCTTCTTTAGTACAATGAACCCATTTTCACATTAGATTTAACAAATGAAAACAATACTTATCATTTAATTTATATAATTTTAAAGTATTTTAAATTAAAAAAAGTTAAAATATAAATCTGAATTTAATTTCAAATCTGTCCAATTCGATATTCAATTAAATTCTAATCAGTCAGAAATTTATGTAATGTTTCGTATCTTTTATAAGTTTATTTGACAAAGTGTAAGCTTTAACCTAAATTCTCTAAAATATTCTGAGCCGTTTACAGCCCGGTACACGTATTTGTAAAATCTAAGTGACTCGTACAACATGGAATTCATATAAAACGGAATTATCAACAGTGTTATAGGGGGGGGGTCGACTTGTATAAGTGTGAAGTACGTTAGTTAAAAGTTTTCTGTTCTGAAATAAATACTAAATAACAAGAATAAACCAAAAATATAAGGTAAAGAAGAGAAGTTTGTAGTCGATTGGACTGTTTTTAATTTTAATATAAGCAAAGGAAATTAACAAAAACACATGGATTTTGAATAGATTAGAGAATACAGCACTATCCCAAATGTTTTCTTATTGATTAAAATAATATTTTCTTGGTTTAAAATAAGAAAAAAAAGCATTCATATTTGGAGATGGACACGGAGTGGTTATTATTGATCTTTAACCCAATAGTTCTCCCCCCCAAAAAATGATTGGGTATTTGCAAAAGTGCACTTGTCATCTCAATAAGTCAAGAACGAATTGTACGCTTTGAAAAAATATTTTTTTGATGGTTAAAATAGTCAATTGAAGTAAAAGCAATTTAAGGAATAAATGCTCCATTTATTGTGGATTGTTTCCTAAAAGAATATCAGAAGACATTATCGAATAAAGTTTTTTCTGAATTGTGAAAAAAAAAAAAGTTAAATCTTAGTAGTTTAAAATTTAAAAAATAAATAATATCATATATAAAATTATAGTATAAAAACTAGTCAAATAGAAACCATATTTGGAAATTAAGGTCTGTAATTAACTAGTTTTATAGACCTAATTTAGAAAATAAGGTTTTTAGTAAAGATAATATAGAAATTTAGAGTAAGTCTTACAATTACTTTAATATTTACCATTACCATTTTAAAAATATAGTACAAGTTGACCCCCCCTATAACACTATTGATAATTCCGTTTTATATGAATTCCATGTTGTACGAGTCACTTAGATTTTACAAATACTGTGTTCCAGGCTGTGAACGGTACACGTATTTGTAAAATCTAAGTGACTCGTACAACATGGAATTCATATAAAACGGAATTATCAACAGTGTTATAGGGGG
>NW_019385054.1:206841-211367 GCF_000671375.1 Centruroides sculpturatus | reverse complement strand
CGTTACAAAATCAGAACACAGATTAATGACTAATAATTCACGTATTTATCCTTGGACTTTACAGTTCGTTTCATCAATCGCTATAAAAGAATGATAAATCGATACAAAGAACAAAAGATTATTTATATATATATATATAAAAAAATTAAACCTGGAATTTAAAAAAAAAATATACAAAAAAAAAGTAAAACTTTTATAGAAAATTGGAAGTCAGATGCAATATATTTATTTTAGCATTGATATAATGCTAATAAAAACTCAGTCAGTCATTTATCAAGGATTTTTCACAAGAAAAAATAAAGTTTTTACGGAAATTATCAAGCAGATTACTGCCAAAATCCCAAGGATGTCATAGCGATTGCATAGACTGGAGGCTATGAAGATGACAGCCCATTGGACTAGGGACATATATTAAGGTAGATAAGAAGTGTCACTTGTCATTGATAAAGATTAGCCAGGATGAAAGTTAAACAGCAAAAACAAGGGTGTAGTCTCTGATAACATTCTAAAAAACATTCAATATTGATGAGGTTTCCGAAATATTTCGATCTGTCACAAATAAGTTTAGATTTTATTGAATGACAAGAGTGACCAAAGATGTCAAGATATATAGGTCATCAACAAATCAATGAATAATTTAACATCATTAATAGCTAAATGTTAATATTTTACAGAAGAAAAATGAAAAAAATATATACAAGAAGAATAAATTTTCGAGGTTATTTTTGTAAATTTATTCCATTAAAAAAAATTGCAGATGGGAAATTAAAACCATTAATTGAGAAAACTGGCATGGTAAATTAATAGTTTAATAATGAATAAGCTCACCCGAACGTGGCCGAGTGATCAATTTTTAATACTTTAAAATGTTTTCTTTTCGAGTTTTTTTTTTTTAATGCAAAAATTAAAAATAGCAATGATTTAAATTTACACAAACAGAATAAATCATTTTTAAATCTATGATGCTAATTCAAGAGAAGTTTGGGAAGGTTTCAAAATTATAATTACTCCCAGTACAATCCGTAGAAGTTTTTAGATTACCTCCATACTATAAATAATTCTAATTAATCGAATACAGTAGCATGTTTCTACTATTTTTTTTCCTTCTTTCTTTCAAGCTAATCTTACCTAGTACAAAACAATTTTCTATTTTAATCTCACTTAAATTTAGCTAGGTCCTATATTAACCGAAATAATAGCTTAACTGCACGCACCAGTTGCGAAAAACATGTAATATATTAACGGGTGTAGAGTTTCAATTAATAGAAAAACATCGTCCTTGAATATGTATCCATGCACGTATAGTTAAGACCAAATTTAGAGTAGTGTTTACTGAAAAATTCAATTTTTAAAGTAACTATTTTAATCAGCACACTAGTATCTGTTTTGTTAATTTGTTATATGATACGGTCTCATCACATCGAAGGATAGAAAAAAAGAAAGAAAGAAGAAAAATGCCTCCTTAGCTGAGGACGAACCTCTTGACCTTTGACTGCAGATACATAGAAGTTATACAGCTTTATCAATCAGTCCTTTCTACGACGGCAAAGAACGAAACAGCTTAAATTTCGAGTGTTTAATTTTTGACTATTATAGAAACCGGTAGGGAAAATATACGACTAGGTGAGGATCGATCGTAAAAAAAAGTGAAAAGCATGGCCCATAATTTACATAAATTTTCGATACTTTTCATCATCAGCTGTTCCAGATGCTAGCGTGACGAATAGAGATCTCATTAGTCGAAGAAAAATAAAGCAAATGGAGAGAATATAAATCGTTAAGTACTTACAGTCACCAATATGGCGTTGTGGTATTTAATACGGTCCCGTCCAAAACAGAGAGAGAGAGAGAGTGTTGTGTATGTGAGAGAGAGATAGATAAGAATTCGATCCAATCACCATTGACGGCGACCGTTTTGCGGTCATCTCTACCAAAACTCGACACCGTTTATCCAGACATTTTAAAGTAGAAACCACCGACACAAATACACTCGCGCCCAACCCAATCTGCCATAACTGTCGTAGCTGGCAGCTTTCCAAAGCGTGGGTGCTCTCTCTCTCTCTCTCTCTCTCTCACTCCGAGGGAGGCAAGCACTAGGGGTGAAAGACAACCAATGAGCGTCACACAGACTACAACCCTGCTAAGAGCATGCGCCTTCAACAGACGAGTAGTTGGAAAATCGGTCTGTGCATTCTCCGTAGTGCGTCATATCTTAACTGTCTCTACAGTCCAACACTTTTACCATCGAAACTCTGGATATATATAATAAATACCGGTGGTTAATATAAGCATATACGAGTTAGCTAACATCCTCGATGCTCTTTGTCAAGGTAAGTGTGTGTGTATGCTATGTGTTGCGATCCATGACAGATACACTGTCTGCCAGGCTAGATGCTCGACTAGAAGCTAGGCCAGACGGGGTGGGGGCCTGTTCCACACTTTATTTTCTATTTAGTTACCGTGTAAAATGTCTAATCTTAAATGTATTTACGTCATTTAAAACTATACGCAAGATCCTGTAATGGAGAAGAGTTATGGCGTCGATCCCTATTATGGAGAAGTCCCGCTTAACCTATTGAAAGTAGTCTGTTTCAGTTCCTCATCAACTTGCTATCCAGTTGTAAATTACAATAGCTGTGTAGTGTTAATTATTATTATAGAGCGTAACGTCGTTTGTGTCTTGCCGTCTATAATTTGTATATATGGCACGAAACCTTATAAGAATAACCAAGAATTAAAACTCTTTTTACCTATAATAATATATAAGATCGCTATCGAAAAAAAAATTAGTTTCTTTCGCTTTATTTTCTAGTTATTTTCTATATAATATATTAACAAAATGGTAATTTAGAGAATGAGTGTGAAGTGTAAAGTGGGACGACATGATTGGGATCTCATCATCCTCTTACGAGATTTTTTAACCATTTACATTTCTTAATATTACAAATTGACCGCTCAGTTTTTATGGTATATACGTTCATTTACGAGTAAAGATGCCCGTTATACACTAGATTCGTACAGTACGTGGGATAGAACGATATAACGTATAGATCATTCCGGTTGCCGGCGATGTCAGTAAAATATCGCGGATTTGTCGGAGGTTCTCTAGCATTTGTGACTTACGAATATATTTCTTTCGTGTAATTTCGGATGTTGTAGCATAGTATGTGTGTTCACAAACAGACAAACAACAGTTAAATGTAGAAATCCTTACAACGATCACGTGGTATGTGACATTTCAGTCTGCCAGACTGTTACGCAGTGGAACGTCGCGTCAGATACGGGAGATGGATTTCTGTACGCCAGAGACCTTTGGTATGCGATATACAAGGCTGGGGAGCTGAGAGGAACGGAGGTTAATAGAATGAATGGCCCGAAACAAGTTGGAAACTATAGTTCAGGTATATCTTGTAACGATAAGGCTCTCTTCCCTATTCGCGCGTGGAGAGAGAGAGAGAGAGGGACCATCGATTACTGGCGATAATTTCTGAGACGTAGTTGTGTAGCAGACATTTCCGATATAACTTGGCTATACTCTCGCGGACTCATCGTAACGCTTATAAATTACATAAATTATACCCTTTCAACACACTACACGATTCTAAAAGAACTCCAATATAAAAAAAAAAAAAAAACGAAAACGAAAGATTCTCCAACAGTTGCCATTGGCAAAAAAACGAAACCGTTAAGGAAATTTTGGCGCCATTTTTTTATTTTTTTATTTTTAATATAAGTAAAATGACACCGTTCCTGGGAACAATTTGAATACGTGTGTGACGAAGTAGAGAGAAAGGTTGTAAAATGTCACGTTTAACTCACGAATAGAGAAAGTATATGACCGGACCTGTATGTGACTAGGTCGTCAGTACAGAATCAGTTTTTATATATACATGTATATATATATATATATGCCGTACACGAAACAGGTTCCTTAAAGTCCTGGGACGGTAGCAAGCAGAGTGGTTTTGCGGTCGAGCCAATGAGAGAACGCCACAATCTATTAAGTGATCCAGGCGCACTTTTTTGTCTAGACTGTACCTCCCTAGTTAGCAATGCAAGAGTTGACCTGGCGGCGATTATCAAACTCTCCTGATATGTTCCCGATTTTGCGTATTCACGTATACGGCATATGCGATAAAGTTTCTGTAACATTTTGACAACTCTTTGGCATTTTTGCTTACCTCTGCATTAATATTGTAACTCTACACAAACCGGAACTCCGTACTTTCTAATGTCAGAACATAGGTACATTTATCATATTCGTGACTAGAGCATTTATACAGTACCTTTACAGATTCTTTCATGTTAGCCGTTTTGATTCGACTTTAGAAAACTGTATACAAGTCGACCCCCCCTATAACACTGTTGATAATTCCGTTTTATATGAATTCCATGTTGTACGAGTCACTTAGATTTTACAAATACGTGTGCCGGGCTGTGAACGGCTGACGTATTTCTAAAATCTAAGTAACTCGTACAACATGGAATTCATATAAAACGGAATTATCAACAGTGTTATAGGGGGG
>NW_019385054.1:149402-205650 GCF_000671375.1 Centruroides sculpturatus | reverse complement strand
GGATTAACAGGTATTTGTAAAATCTAAGTGACTCGTACAACATGGAATTCATATAAAACAGAAAAATCAACAGTGTTATGGGGGGGGTTCGACTGATAATCGAGCGAACTTCTTTAGAGAATTTTCATTTGTGACGGAATTTTCGGTGCGATTGTTGAACTGGGTGTGTGTGATTTTTGGTTTAATCTCGTTTGTGAAGAAATGCTTCTTCCGTTGTCATCTTTAAATATATGTCCCGGTTAGGAGTGCATTAGGATTTAGCATTCTGTATGTAGTAGAATGCTGGCTGCGTCGTCTGATTTTGCAGACAGACAAAAGTAGAGCAACAATCACGAAGCGTGAAAGGTCTCAGCAGTTGTTGAGCGCGAACGTGAAATTTCACCCTCCCTTTCGCTGAAAACTGGATTAACAGGTCTCATCTACTATAAGTCATTTTGAAGTCAAGCAAAAAAAAAAGAAAAGGAAAGAAGAAGGAAAAAAAAAAAAATTCAAACTGCGCTGGAGCAATATTTTAATGACTGGGCCACAGGCAAAATGCGAAGAACTGGGTAAAGGTATTTTTGCACAGATTTTTGAATACTTCGATCGAAATCACGTGTTTAAAGAGGTGAGTTTATTGGCCCGAGTTCATGCCCCTTTTTTGGATTGTCCTTGATGGTTGTCTAGACTGCACGTACGCGTGACTCACTTAAACCGACCTCTCCTCCTTTTTTTTTTTTTGCTTTCATTAAAATCACTGATAAAAGCGGCCCGCATCTTTCCAGATACGAAGATTTCTAGAGATACAAACAGGCAAAACAAAACAAAACAAAAAAAAAATAATCGATAATAAAAATATACGAGTAATAAGAATTTATGACGCTTCGATCCGAAACAGTTCGGATGTATTGGCTTAGTTCGATGCAATTGGTTGCCAGCCGGATCTCAGACAACACGCTATGTACTAGATGACGTCACGGTGTAGGGGTGGAGGAGGCAACTGCGCGCGTCCCAGGTTCAAGGTCAAGGGTGGGACGTCTGATGTTGTGTTCTGTTGCTATAGCTACGGGTACACTCCGGATACGAGCGTTCTGGCCGAACCACTTCACTAGAACTCGAATATACTAAACAATCCAACTGCTTGCTCTATTATCAAATATATATATATATATTTTTTTTGTTTATAAAATAAACATAAAATCTAGCGGAAAAAAAAAATACTCGAGCGTAAATAAATCGATAAAGGCAACTAATTAAGCTTTAACACGTCGGGAAATATTTAAAATAGTCGCGAATAAAATCGAAATTTTTTTTAATATACGAAATTATACAGAATTTTAGTTGATGCCGTTACAGTAATAATCAGAACACGTTGGCTACGTATCAATATATTGACAGAAACCTTCCTCGGGAGATTTATTGGAAGTTCCAATGAACATGTGTTCTCTCGTCAAAAAATTTTCTATTCATTCCATTTTCTGAGGATATTTTCTCTTCCTATTCAAATAAAAATTATATTTTGAGAATAACTTGAATTTTGTTAGCCAATGAAAAGATAAATTTTTATAAATATATCTTATAGAAATTCATTGATAATGATTACAAGTCGACCCCCCCTATAACACTGTTGATTTTTCTGTTTTATATGAATTCCATGTTGTACGAGTCACTTAGATTTTACAAATACGCGTGCCGGGCTGTGAAAGGCTCATGTATTTGTAAAATCTAAGCGACTCGTACAACATGGAATTCATATAAAACGGAAAAATCAACAGTGTTATACGGGAGTCTACTGTATTTTTAGAAAACAGAAAAACAAAATATATATATATATAAACATGTTTTCAAGCTTAAATACATTTATATATATTTTATGTATACAAAAATATTTTATATTCCGAGTTATTTGGAATGTGATTTTAAGGATAAAATCTGAAATAGTTTTAGATGGCAGGAAAAATATCTTTTCAACATTTTATTTCTGTAAAATGGTGTTTTTAAGTACCGTATTGATACCGTAATGATGTTTTCGAGTACAAAAACTCAATTAAAACTTTAATTAAAATATAATAATAATAATTTTTATTGAATAGAATATTTTTACATTATTAATTCTTTCAAATAGAATACATTTGTACGCGCCGAAACGTTGAAAAATATGATATTCATTTTAAGAACTAATCTTTTAAAGGCTTTAGCTTTGAAAATTAATTATATTTGAAAATACCAGGTTTCTAGAAAATAATTAAATTTTTACCTTTTCCTCACTAAAACATAATTTGTATTGAAAATAATGTTTTTGGGACTGTAAATTTTCTTTTTTTTTTTTAAATTTCAAAAGTATTTTATTTCAAATTGATTTTATTTAGAAGATTTTAACTTTTGGAAATGAATAAGATTATTGTTTAATAGATTAATTTTAGGAATAATTATGTTAGAACTGTTTTCAGGATATTGCAAACATCTTTTGAATATTCTAATTCTAAAAGAATAATTAACTTAATATCATTTTAGGGATTAAGAACATTCTCTGGAAAGCTTCCATTGCGAAAAATAATTAGCATCATTTGAATAAATTGGTTTTGAGAAATGAATAATTATTATATTTCGGGACTAAGATGAACTTTCGGAAGCTTTATTTGCGAATAATAATCAATTTAACAATATTTTTCCCGTTTAAAAAATTTTCTTAATATCATGCGAACTTCATAAAAATAATTAATGTTCCAATCGAGTTTTGTTATGCATAGTAAAATACTATTCAGTTTTTTTTACTATAAAATAATAAAATATTTCATTAAAAAGTAGATAAACTGGAGTCTAAAAAATATTTTCCATTCATAAGATATTAAAATTTTTGAATTAAATAAGTTTTTCTTATCTATTTAAATGCAGAGTATCTAGGATTTTTTTTTTTAGTTTTTTGAAATGTTACATTATATTAAATATTTTTATATTTTAAAATTGATACAAGTTTTTCTGATCAAAAATTGAATATTATGCTATTTTAAATAGGGAAAAAAGTTAACTTAGACAAGAGGAAACTGACCGGAGAAAAAAGATGATAGCGAATTTTTATGAGAAGTTGAAATAGTATGATATTGAATTTAACTTTATTAGTTAAAAAATAATGAATAGATTTGTTAAAAATGGCAATAAGATGAAGTAATGTTCAATACAATCAATACAAATAGGAAAAAAAGTTTTATAAATTAGACATTAACTGGTTTACTTGATTGGTTTCTGTATGCTCTTATTGAATCAATTCTGTCATTTATTAAAAGTTTTGATGATTTATCTTGTATAATGTTGATGCGAATCTTTCTAATGAAAATAGCAGAGATTGATTTTTCCTAAATAAATTACATTTTTCTGCATTAATTAAAGCAAAAGATGTTAGATAATCAGTAAAAGAAATTCTTGTTCGAGGCTTGGTAGAGCAAAACTTAAAACTCAAATATTGAATCCTTACTTTTCAATTAATTCATACCGTTTCAAATTTGGGTGTAAACTATTAGCAAAATTTTTAAATCTGAAGTTAAATGCCTTGATATATTATAAAATAGCAGTTTTTAAAGATATAAACGGATAAAACAGACACTGAATATTAAACTTAAATTAAATTTTCTTTTCAAAAGTAATATTTAAAATATAATATTTATGAAGATTTTATCATCAATAATGCTGTGTAATGACTTTTAAACCGAATTGATTCTTCTTGTAGTTGCAAAAATGAATAGCATTAATATGTACTTTTTAAATTAATAATTCAATATAAATATATTTAATATTGTATTACATTATTAATAATTTTAACACTTAATTAAAAATATTTAAATATCTTTGTGTAATTAGGCATTTAAACATAATTAAAATGTTTCAATTTCTAATTCTATTAATATATTTTAATAGCCATTGCAAAATAATTTACTTTGAATAATTAATTAGTTATTAAATGCAGATTTAGACAATTACAATGTATGAGATTAACTAGTTTTGTAATAGATTTTGTTTTCTTTATTTGATAATATTGAATAATTTGTTACAATAAACTAAAAAGAAAATAGTTAGAAATTTGTCTTAAGTATTGAAACTCCCAGCTTGTTATCAAATAGCTATCTGGCATTTGTTAGAGGATAAAGACGGACTTAGAGAAAAGGACCAGCCTTCTGTTCATCACTTCTACTCTCTGATGGACATGTTTCTTTTTTATTCCTGTTGTTTTGTGTGTTGCACATTCACAAAAGTTATTAAAAAAAAAAGAGTTTATGTGTTTTATTAATTATAGTATTACATTTTATAAATGACAAATATATTTGTTGCAATATTTTGATTAACTTTTGTGAATATTTTGAATTTTATATTGATAGGATTAAAATTTTATTTTATTTTTTACATTAACTTATACTTTCAGCTCTTTTATTTTAAACTTATGCCATTTTTATGATATTTAATATTTGGATTTGCAAATTTTGGATGTAGACATAAAGAGTATATTATTTTTTATAACATAATTTTATTTTTAGTTTTTAATCAACAAAAATTTCGATTTTTTATTTAGAAGGATTAGAAATGTGAAATTATAATATTTCTGCAGAAATGTGTATTACTAGCAAATTTCAAACAAAGTAGTTTTAAGAATAATATATATCTTGCAAAGTAGTGTATTTAGCGTGTAATTAATCTTGGAAATGGTAGAGAAGATGAAACTGAGGAGAAAAAAAAACTTTAAGTTTTCTACCAGACATGGAAGATAAAAGATTTTAATGAAGATTGGTTGAGATACAGTTGTCATGATTCTCATGAATGACAGTTGATTGAAGAAGTTAAACAGAAAACTTATTTCTGATGTTATTTACTATATTTGTCAGAAGATTGTCTTTTATAAAAGCATTTTTTGTTTATTTTAATACATAAATTAGTTTCTTCCACTATCTTTCAAAGATACTAAATTTATGAATGGTTTATTTGGTATATGAGAGCTAAAATAAATAATTAATTTTGATTTTTCACTAAGTAGAATTACACCAGTACTTATTCAGATTTTATTGATTTAATTTATATCTTGATTGCATTTGTATAGTTTTTCAATATGATTAAACTATTAAAATATAATTCTTCTTTCGATATAAAGATTGATTCTTTTGAATAAAATAGAAAATTAATTAAATTCGAAAGAGTAACAATGGATTATTTTTTTAGTGTAAGATAAATATAATATTTGAAATTTCAGTAGAAAAATTTTAATCAAACAGTGATCTACTCATTTCGAGAGATGTGTACTGTCACTTTAACAATTTTTTTTTTTTTTATATAATTTACAGTTTCTCTATAAAAAATAGAAAGTATCTATTTTTTTCTTTGAAAAGGAAATTAACTTTAAGACTGTTTCTCTTGTTTATCTTTAATTGTAAAATCAAAATGACACGAAAAATGTTATTATTTTGTTTCTCTTTAATAACTTTGTATTCTTTTTTTTAAAAAAAATTATTCATATGTTTAGAAATCAAAAATCTAGATTAAGAAACATAATCCGTTATATTTCTATTATTTAAGACTGTAAGTTTGATACAGTGTACAGAATTATTCTAATTTTCTATTCTGTGGATAAGAAAAGCAATAATCTTTAAAATCTGTTTAAAAAGTCTTTGATAATGTTTCTATAATGATTATTGCATTTTCCTTTTTTTGAAATTTCTTTTAACAAAGTTACTGTTTGCTATATTGATCTTGTATAAAAGTAAAAATTCAACCTGGTTTGTAGTTATAGCATAATTAGTTGAATTGTATCAATTAGAATTACCTTGATTATCGTTAGTTACTCTTGAGAAAAGAACAGAAATTTATTACAATTATGTTCTTCTGGCTGATTTTTAAGGCTTGAATGCTTTTAAAAACTTCTTTTTATTTTGCAATTAATTTTAATTTTGTAAAGAGCTTTCCCATAAGTATCGTTTTATAAATTTATGAAGTAACCAGAATATAAACTCAGATTTAATTAGAAACAAAGCATTGATTTATTTTCACATTAAATTAATTTTTTTTTTTGATAAATCAATCTTGTTTTAATTGATTTTCAAGTCATTTCTATAGTTTATTTTATTGAATTTCAAATCTTTTTCTAGAATTCTTAATGCTTTTTACTAAATTAGACCTAACATTACAGTCATTGAACTGCATATTTTCATGAATATAAAACTTATAATTTATTTATATGAATTATAAAGCTAACATAAATAACCTTCCTTTCTCCTTATAAAATAATGAGAAGAGGAAATTTCCTTTTAATAGATATTCTACTATCTTGATACTGAATATTTTAAGATCAATAGTAGAAAAACTTTATGCCGTATTCCTGGATATTTAAAATATTTTTCCATAATTTTATTTATTAACTTTATTAAAATGGATAATATAAACATAAATATTGTCAAATTCTCGTACGAAATTATATCTGTTTTCCAGAATGGATATCAGTAGGCTATTATGTAGATTCTAGCATTATTTTTATTTCGAAACTTTTATGTATAAACCTGTTTAGAATCATGTTTCAGTTTTAATTATCTTAATTATTTCATGTAATTAGAATAAGATTTTGAAAAACTTTTCTATTAGTATCTAATTAGATTTACTATTTATTTACATTTTACCTTTGTAAATAACATGTAAAAAATTGAGTTAAGGTTTTAAAAGTAATTTTGCTTAAATGAAGCACAAATTTAAATAAGTTTCTGACTAGAAGATAATTACATTTAGTACTAAACAGTATTACATGGTTTTTAATTTGAATTAAAATTTTTATTGCTTTCCAGCTAAAAATATTATTTATTGTAATAAATAACTGATTATACGCACACACAGAGACATTCAAAGAACATATATCTGAGTTAGAAATTAGCATATATTTTATATTGTAGAAATATTAAATAACTTAAACTAGGTTCCAGTTTCAAAATTGAAACTTTTCTCACTAGTTTCACTATATTACATTGACATAATAGACATTTTATCAGAGTTTCCTATCAGTTTGAATTGTTTTATATATATATACAAATTTAAATCAGCTCAATAATTTAATCTGGTTTTATTTATTCTCTTTTACATAGTTGATGATTTATAATGAAAAACCTAGTTATTAAATCAGATTAAAATTTGTAAACAAAACATTAAAATAAAAGTAAACATGAATTTTCCACATCAATTGCTACCAGTGTAAGTCTTGTTGCATCATTCTAATTGATTATGATAATACAGTTTGAATGATAATACATTACATTATACTATATACGTCATACAGTTTATATTATCTGTAATTTATGAACGTAAATTTATTGATCGTAGCTGATATGTATATTTTTTTCCCACTATAATTCTCACGCTTTTACCTTTAATCAATGACAGATATTATTACATTGTAATTTTTATTATTTTATACTTTTTTGTTATTGACCTTGTTATGAAGTTGTTATTGGGATTATCTGGAAATAATCACATATAAGATAATCATTAAATTGAAGTTTTTTTTTTTTATTTTATTTTTTTCATTTTATAAAACCTTGACATCCAAAAACCTTCACCTTGATTATATTAAGAAAACATCTTCAATTACTAAAGTTTCTTGTTTTATTTTCTTTGTCTCATTTTCCTTTATTTTCTATTTACTATTTTGCATTGAACGTGTCGTTTAGAGAGAGAGAGAGAAAAAAAAGATCACTTTCTGTACATAATAACTGCAGTTTTCTCTTCTTTTTCTAACTAGAAAATTGGAAATGTGCCAAACGTCTATTATAGCAATTCTCGAATCTATTGATGTGACTTCTTTGATAAAGAATTTTTTTTTTTTTAATTTCTAGAGCGAAAAATACCGAATTGGTTTTCAAATTACTTGTAGAAATAAGCATGCTAAATTATTTACTTTCAAAATTTGACTTGTTCTTTATACGTTTACAACCCATTTAACGATTTTTTTCGTACCATATTTATGTTTTGCGCCTAAGTGCGCCTTTTCTAAAATCTCCTCTGGCATTAGTTTTGCAATTAGTTTCTGATAATGGTTTCTAGTTTATGTACAAGATATTTCATGCCTCTGTCTACTTAAAAAAGAAAAAAAATCATTTCTTTTACTGTAGTTAGCAAAAAAAGTAAAAGAAATGTATGTACAGTACTACAGTACCTACATTACCTACACCAATTTACCATTTATCACTTAGACACAACAGTTAAAAACTCAGATCTTCTTCTAAATGATAAATAAGGAAATATAGTAACTATATTCTCTCCCCAAAAAATTAAAAAAAAATAAAAAAATTAATGGGAGATAAAAGAAACAATGCTGTAGACTTCTATAGGACCACCTGCCTTCATCTTCAAATATAAGTGTTGTGAATGGAAACATAATTAAAAAAAAAAAAAAAATTGCATCCATAATAAATAAATAGGTCAATGCTTTTATAATAGAAAATAATGAATTGTAAAAATGTAGCCGGAAGGATTATCTTACTGCAGTTATTACAGAAATTGCTGTTTAATTGTACAACAACACGTAAACGCTCTTGAGATCGATTTATGATCATTGATAAGCTTACGTGTAAACATTTTAGTAGTAAATTTAAACGAGAATTGGAAAGAAATTATATAGAAATAAAATCTGTGAAAACAATCAAAGAAAAATTGTTTAGATGCGAATCAGTAAATATTTTTTCCGGATATTTATCATGCAAATTCCATATTGAATATTTGCTTAAAATGGCGTAAGATTTTTCGCTTAAAGGTTAGCGAATTGTAAACAAACCATGAATTGCAGTGTAATAACTTATTATTTTTTTTTTTAAATTAAAATTTGAATAAGTTTTGAATTTAAACGCATATTTTTCTATATATATTTCTATTTTATAGGAATTACTCGAAATGCATCCACTTTTTCAAAATATTTCCAATCGAATGGAGTTTTTATTATGTTGAAAAATGCAAAACAGTTGGAAAAACTTTCATTTCAATCATTTCTACTATATTTCAAGTTCATGGCAAGTTTATACAGCTTCCTTGAAAGTTGAAGCATACCTAGAGTGTTTATACAGATGTGCTTCAGTATAGGTTAATCCATCAGGGATAGTCTAGTCCCAATGCAGTTGATGTTTTTATAGCAGCCTTCTATTCCCGCATTCATTATCGAAGTCAACTGAAAACGTAAGGGATAGAATCCCAATGGGTTAAGGGTTGATTTCTCTATACTTTTATGTCCTGGTTTCTGTTTACTCCGCTTAAATATCACCTGGTGGCATTTGTCGGAACCGCCTATTTATTGGTCATTGACCATTTACTAGTTCACCTTTTCACGTATTCTATTTTTGTGATTAATCGCCTGTAAAATGTCGAGTAGGTAGGCGATAGACGTTTCTACTATGTTCGCTTTCAAACTGGTATACTGTTCCCAGACAATGATGCCTGTTCACTGTTTGTCATCTCTCTTTTAAGTGAACAACTCTCCATCTGTCCTATTCTCTTCCCGGCAGAGATCTACTGCTTTTCAGTTCTTAGTAACTGCTTTTACCTCCTCTTACGTGGATAAAATAATAAATAGTCTTGTCGAGTCTCGTACTTATATACTTATAAGAAAAAAAAGCACATTTAAACCCACAAAAGAAGCATAAATTTTGGGATTAACTAGACTCGCTCTTGATCGTAGAGAGGAATGTTACTTTATCGAACAATTTTCTTGCAGCTAAGCGATATTATAGAATTTAATCGTAGCGTTAAAGCTAACTTACCGATAAAATATCAGGTTTAATAGTTTTAGGATGTATTGATCGACTAAACTTATTATTATTATTTTTTGGTTAGTGTTATATTTAAACCAATATTTACCTTTTTAAATTATTCTACTTAAAGAACCATTGATAGATTTTCTTTACCATTGATAATTATCATCAGATTTTCTTTAGAAACTAAAGTTTAATGCCTTTGTCAATGTAAGAGTAAAAGCAATACAAGTCGACCCCCCTATAACACTGTTGATAATTCCGTTTTATATGAATTCCATGTTGTACGAATCACTTAAATTTTACAAATACGTGTGCCGGGCTGTGAACGGCTTACGTATTTGTAAAATCTAAGTGACTCGTACAACATGGAATTCATATAAAACGGAATTATCAACAGTGTTATAGGGGGGGTCGACTTGTAGTACATTTATTAGTACGTTGACATCTTTGTGCTCTCATACAGATGAACAAAAAGCTATTGATTGAATTAGAATAGTAACTAGCTATTTACTGCTTTTGCATTACAGATATCTTTATCACAGAGTAACGAATAAATAATTCAAATGTTATGTTTACATCGGAATGAAGTTTTAAAATGTACAAACGTAAAAGATGCACAAAATTTACTTTTTTATAATTTGTCAAAAGTAATATTTCCTTCTCAATTCATAGATAAAAAACTTGGCGAGTCGAGTGATGTTATGTAATATTTAAGGGAAATAAATCTTCTAAATCGAAATATAACACGTGATAGTGTACAGTGACATTTGAAAGGACATTTCAGGAAGCATTGCCATCAAAGACATAAAGACACTAAAGATAGCACGTTTTTCATTCTAATTGCTTCTTGCACTCGTTCTTTTGAATGGAAAGCTACCGAAAGAAGGGAGGAAAAAAAAACATCAAAGAGATAAGATGGTTGAGCTGTTTTTACAATCTATAAATAGCTTAGACAACGAAGAATTGGCTCCTTTTACACCAAAGGAGTGAACTTGGTGCAGTTAAAATCCCTTTCCATAGTAGCCTAAAGAGCATTGACTATCTCCATCATTTATAAGCTGTAGAACTATAGGATCCATTACAGATTGCTTCCTGGATATAAGTCATTTTATGGTCTCTAGTAATGAATCGATATCTGCTATCTCAATAACTTTGTGACTCGTTCGCACCATAAACAAAATAGAAATCCCTCTTTATAACTCCAAATCTGTTCGATTTAATCGCCTTAATATCTAAGCTTTATACGTAACACAGCCAGAGTTAAATCACTATTTCCCTCAAAGAGAAAAAAAAGGGGAAAAAGTTGGCCTTGTTAGTTAAGTAAATATAATTCGACTCTCTTGTTTACACTGTGGAGAATAGTTTTAAAAACTCCTTTTCTAGTCGGTGACACCTGGATAATGATAATAATAACTATCCCCCTCTCTTTTTTTTTTTTCGTTTAAACTTCACGTGACTTATTTTTCAAGGTGGAAAACGAGATTATTAATAGAATTGACTTCGTGCCGAAGCATAAAGCAAATGATGTTGATCAGCATAACTGAGTTTTGTGTAAACCATTACAGCTATCGCGTGCGAATGCTTTTTAAATAGATGACATATCTATTTCTCGTTGCTTACACCGCACTGGAAATATGTATCGAGGTAAATATATAGAAATATACTTAAGCTAAGCTTTTTTTTTTTCTACATATTAATCGACTATATCTTGCATAAGTCTGTATAACTAAAAATTGTCCCGCCGTAGACCTATATAAACGCGAAAATAAGGTATTTAGGCGTTACTCGTTACATTAGACTTATTTTTATTAATGTATGCAGCATAATGACTGTAATTACTTGCCATAAAAAAAAAAAAAAAGACGAGCGTTGTATATAATCTTAAATATCACTATTCCCTCTCTTTTATTATAAAGTGAAGATCGAGTTACCTTTTTTCTGTATCAAATGCATCTTATAAATTTATCGAACCGAAATTAAACGTTATTACGGATGTTTTCTGATAACCTGCCATTGATACCAATGTAACCTGTTATGTAATTTTACGAACTTGATATGTCTAGAATACTAAAGGAAAAAAAGAAAGAAGAAGAAGAAAAAAAAAAAGCTTGCAGAATGTCATCTGCCAATTATAGGCCTAGATGTTAGCAAATGCCATTGTTTGTGAAAATGTTTACAACAGTCTCTTAAAAGAACAATAATTGTGAAAGATAAAAATAGAATCAATTTAGATGTAAAATTAGTTTCTAAGTTAGTGTAACACTTTCTTTTTTACTTTTGTTTTTAAATGAAAAACATATTAATGCGTATAAAATCTTGTACAAGTCGACCCCCTTATAACACTGTTGATTATTCCGTTTTATATGAATTCCATGTTGTACGAGTCACTTAGATTTTACAAATACGTGAGCCGTTCACAGCCCGGCACACGTGTTTGTAAAATCTAAGTGACTCGTACAACATGGAATTCATATAAAACGGAAAAATCAACAGTGTTATAGGGGGGGTCGACTTGTATATTATAATGCATATTAATGCGTTGAAATGTTTAAGAAGCATGAATAAATAATCTCAATTCAAATATTTTTTATATAGTATACTACATTCGGCTATCTAATTATAATACAGTATAATCGAAAGAGTTTGTTGTTAAAATTCCCGATAGATTACTTTCAACAAAGTATCTCTCTTCGTGTTGCTTTCTACTTATTGAGTTGCATGCACATGTCAGCAATTTCTTTGTCAAAAAAAAAAAAAAAAAGTTTATTCACCTGTTCTCTTTTGTCCATTCACTTTCGAGACATCCTGTTCTTGTTTCCTATAGACTACTCGAACTCGATTCATTCATTTCGAAGAAAGATAAATATTACAGATTACAGTTTAGAGTAGATATTACTCAAACTAGAAGTATTGATGCATGAAACTATTGTCTCAATAAATGTATTCATCTATTAATAATATTTTTTTTTTTGTACTTTTACCATGAAATATATCGAAGTCTTTAAGCTAAATTTGAAGTTTATTAATTAATTAATCTTCTCTGAATTTTTATTTTTTTATAGTTTAAATAGAATCTATACGAATGTTTAAATGAGATGAAACTTTATATTAATAGGTATTTCGTTCGTGGTAATTTGTGAATACTAAACAAATATTTAGTGTGAATTTAGTCTCTGCACGACTATAAATTACACAGTCTCGATTTACAGTAATTAAGAGTTAAACTTTGTAAATTTATTTGTCTATTTTTTTAAAATTTTATGTAGAAAATCGATATAAAAAAAAAAAAAACTTTTTACAACGTATCTATTTACAATATAAATACCCGATTGTACTGTATGTACCTCTCGAGATGTGAATAAGGACAATATTTATTCGTACCTTGAGGCTTTATTTCAAAAATGTCAACTAGAATTATATACCTTTCGTTGGTAACGTATAATTCGTGTATTGTATAATTTTTATATCTATAATTTTATATTCTTTTGATATATAAAAGTTACGTTGATATGATTGAAATGTAAGCGTGTAAACTGTTGTCTTGTTTATTATCTGATTGACAGCGCATTGTATAAGTTTAAAACATCTTTAAATTAATGTCTAATGTGTTTATGCCGCGATGATGACTGTGTTGTCATTGAGTAATGCTTGTTTGAAGTACAAAACAGCTGGGCCTAGTGAAGCGGTTTAAAAAAAAAAAAAAAAAGTGGCAAATGCTGCTATCCTAATCTGAATGAGTTTACTTTTTTTCTTCTTATTGAAACCTGTTTGTTCCAATTATCAATAGAAAAAAAAACATTAAAAAATGGAAAAAAAAGAATGATATTCATCTCAGACTCGTTTAATCGCAGGTGCTTATCTAACTTTCATAAGATCGCATAAAACAACCAAGAACAACTTCTGAAAATGAAATTTCGATTGTTATCATTTTAAAAATAAAATTCAAATAACTTTATCTTTCATAATCTGAACTAATACGAGATGACTAAATAAGAAAAATTCCATTACACATTTATAATATAGGAATATACAATCGACCCCTCTATAACACTGTTGATAATTCCGTTTTATATGAGTTCCATGTTGTACGAATCACTTAGAATTTACAAATACGTGTTCCAGGCTGTAAACGGCTCACATATTTGTAAAATCTAAGTGACTCGTACAACATGGAATTCATATAAAACAGAATAATCAACAGTGTTATAGGGGGGTCGACTGTATTCGATAATTTCAGTTATTATAAGTCGTAAAATTTGATAAATATTTGTTTATCTGAATAGTTTAATAACTCAAAAGAGAGATAAGACTAAACCAGCAATGAGTTTATTTTAATTCGATATTATCAAATATTGTTGAATATATTCTCAATCAGAGATTGAGAATTAGAAGTCAACTAATTAACCTTCACTTTTAGGAGGTAAATGCTTATTGTTTTAGCTTACAATTCTTGGTTCTCGATTACCAATAAGGACATAACTGGTGTATATCAAAGGGATGGATTTCAGATTCATTTACAGTTTAGTACAGTCGACCCCCTATAATACTGTTGATTATTCCGTTTTATATGAATTCCATGTTGTACGAGTCACTTAGATTTTACAAATACGTGAGCCGTTCACAGCCTGGCGCACGTATTTGCAAAATCTAAGTGACTCGTACAACATGAAATTCACTTAAAACAGAATAATCAACAGTATTATAGGGGGGTTTATGCTAGAGAAAGTCGTAGAAGAAAGATTCTTATGACAGTCTATACTTAATGAAGACAGTCTATTTAGTACTAATTTCAAATGGAGAATAACCAACGTTAATTTAATAATTTTTTATAAACAGTAATATTAACGTTTTTGTATTTGCTTTAAATAACGAAAATTATTTTTTAAACTGGTATTTTCTCTCTCTAAATCATAATTACGTCTAACAGCTTATAATGGAAAGGCTTTCAAATGGTGAAAATTCTTCAGATTAAAGTGAATTTGTCTTCTATGGAAAGTTTTTTTTTTTTATACAAATAATGAAACTTTATACAGTATTTAATATTTGATAAGGTAATTTATCTTTTGTATCCTGTTTATGAAGTTCTGTTATATTAGATAGATTTTTCTGAAGTTATAGATCTAGTTTTAGGCTATTTAGAAACTTCAAGCGATTATATAAATTCTAAAAAAGTCTTGAAAATATTGTACTAAAACTAAGACGATAGAGAGAATAACTAGATTATTGCAAATTATATTATATTTTATTTTTATTTCATCTAATGCTAATGGTTTTTTTTTTCTTCATTTAGTCCATCCGTGTAGTTATAAAAAGTTTAACAAAAGACTGCTCTCTATGGAATTAATATACAATTTTATTTTTATAATTTGTCCTTATCAATAACAAGAACATTTTTTCTATCATGATAACAAAAATTCTCTCTTAATAATAATAAAAAAGGGATGTATAAGAACTGATATCAGAAAGTAACATTATAAAATGTAATTTATACTGGAGTAGAAATGTTGAAAAATATAACAAAACGTTCGTTTCCTGGCCTGCTTTTTCAGTAAATGCAGTCGTCAAAAAGCTATACAAAATCCTTTTGTGGTATACCGTTAACCTCATCTAGCACTTTTGTGAAAAATAAAAAAAAATACAGTATTCTTCTGTACTGCCTTGTATGAAACCTTTCCTTCTGCCGATACGATTCGATTACAAGAAAGACTGTATGTAAAATATATATATATATATTTTTTCTTTCTTTTTCTAAGAGAAAAAAGTAGAAGAAAGACGTAAAAGGTGTCTTTTACGAAAATAATTTTGTTAAATATTAATGTTTAGAAGTGAGAAAGCTTTAAAGGCAGTTCATGTTGAATTGAAAATTTCTAAACAGAATCAGCAATTCGTTTTATTTTCCACTACACTAGACTGATTCTTTTTGATGTGGTAGAGGCACAGGATATCATTTTTCACCCGATCTGATGCGGTGACGTAGATATCTAGTCATCGAACTCGAACCCGAATCCAGTTTTTAAGTTTTCTTTGTAAATCGAAGGGGAGGAAGGAAAAAAAAAAAAAAATCAAAAGAGACACTTATCTTTACTCTTTGGAAATTTGCTGCTTTAACTATAAATTTACATAGAAAGCCATAGTTTTTTTTTTTAAATAGCAGAAAACAAGATGGAGAAGGTGCAATCTGTAATCTGAGTGGAACAAATCGTTTAACACATCATTGTGTTTGTTAGAGCCGAGATTGTTCGACCATGATATGTAGCTATACTTTCATCCATCTGGGCCCCGTACGTGACCACCGTCCCGCATTAAGCTAATCTACAGGCAGATGGTTGCAAATCACAATAGCTGCAGATGCAGATATCTGCCAATTACATCTTGTCCAACCTCAGGAGGTAGGAGGAGAACCTTGACTGGTTTACTGACCTGACGTTCGAGCGCCGTTCTTAGCGTGTGTCGAGCTCTCCGACCTGTACTAAAAATGATACCTGTCAATAGCTGGGAAACACCCCTATATAACTTTTTTTTTTTCTTTCTTTCTTTTGTTATTTTTGACTTAAAGCACAAGCGACGTTTTAGGTTATTTTGTTTCCTTAGCTGGCACGTGGCCCAAAATTCAACCAATGGCGATATCGGCACCACTTACTTAGGTGGTGGAAGACAAAGAAAGTGTCTGCTGTAAAATTTAATGTCTCCTCTTCTTTTTTTTTCTCTCTCTCTCTCTCTCTCTTCTCTTTCTTCAGCTTAAGAGAGCTTTGACGTCACACTTTTGGAAAGTTGCCAGAACCGTTTTGGAATGAAACTGCCATCTGGTGCTGTAGAGGCGCGAAAGGATAGCTTGGTGTGTATGTGTGTGTGTGTGTGTGTGTGTGTTTGTTTTTTCTTCCTCCCGAATGTTTTCCGCAGTAGTAATAACTGTACTAAACCTGCGCCTTTTATGATTATATCTGGCAGATTTTACGCTTATTAAAAATCCAAATCGTAATTTTCTCATTAATCGTCTACGGTGGAATCTGTTGAAAGTCGTAGTATTCTGTAGCAAATAAATTTTTTTTTTTTGTGTTTTTTTAATGTTAGTTTCTGGAACAGATCTTGGAAAGTAGCGTGTATGTAAAGAGATTTTTCTATCGATCGTGTTTACATTTTCATAAGACTTGATTTGATTAATCTATAACTCATTGGAATATATTAAAATAATGAAGAATTTTTCACATTTATCATGCCAGTCAAATAAACTGTAATTTATAGAAGACTGATATAAAATACACGCCAAAGGCTTATTATATATGTATGTTTTGGTAATTCTTCTTTACATTACACTCCATGCGGTTGTTATACGAATCCATAAGTTACTTCTATATTATTAATATTGCAAGTTTTTATAGTAAACTTTAGAAAAGAAAAATTATTACTACAGACAAATCTGTCGCTTATTTTATTTGAATCTTTTAAAAATTTTATCGTTGGTACAAACGATTTTTCTCATTAATCCATTAAAACTCGAAGGGTGAAACAATCGTTTGCATTAATACAGTCGACCCTCCTATAAGATCATTGATTTTTCCGTTTTATCTGAATTACATGTTGTACGAGTCACTTAGATTTTACAAATACGTGAGCCGTTCACAGCCTGGCGCACGTATTTGCAAAATCTAAGTGACTCGTACAACATGAAATTCACTTAAAACAGAATAATCAACAGTATTATAGGGGGGTTTATGCTAGAGAAAGTCGTAGAAGAAAGATTCTTATGACAGTCTATACTTAATGAAGACAGTCTATTTAGTACTAATTTCAAATGGAGAATAACCAACGTTAATTTAATAATTTTTTATAAACAGTAATATTAACGTTTTTGTATTTGCTTTAAATAACGAAAATTATTTTTTAAACTGGTATTTTCTCCCTCTAAATCATAATTACGTCTAACAGCTTATAATGGAAAGGCTTTCAAATGGTGAAAATTCTTCAGATTAAAGTGAATTTGTCTTCTATGGAAAGTTTTTTTTTTTTATACAAATAATGAAACTTTATACAGTATTTAATATTTGATAAGGTAATTTATCTTTTGTATCCTGTTTATGAAGTTCTGTTATATTAGATAGATTTTTCTGAAGTTATAGATCTAGTTTTAGGCTATTTAGAAACTTCAAGCGATTATATAAATTCTAAAAAAGTCTTGAAAATATTGTACTAAAACTAAGACGATAGAGAGAATAACTAGATTATTGCAAATTATATTATATTTTATTTTTATTTCATCTAATGCTAATGGTTTTTTTTTTCTTCATTTAGTCCATCCGTGTAGTTATAAAAAGTTTAACAAAAGACTGCTCTCTATGGAATTAATATACAATTTTATTTTTATAATTTGTCCTTATCAATAACAAGAACATTTTTTCTATCATGATAACAAAAATTCTCTCTTAATAATAATAAAAAAGGGATGTATAAGAACTGATATCAGAAAGTAACATTATAAAATGTAATTTATACTGGAGTAGAAATGTTGAAAAATATAACAAAACGTTCGTTTCCTGGCCTGCTTTTTCAGTAAATGCAGTCGTCAAAAAGCTATACAAAATCCTTTTGTGGTATACCGTTAACCTCATCTAGCACTTTTGTGAAAAATAAAAAAAAATACAGTATTCTTCTGTACTGCCTTGTATGAAACCTTTCCTTCTGCCGATACGATTCGATTACAAGAAAGACTGTATGTAAAATATATATATATATANAGTCCGTAAACTTCACACGTGTCGGGCTGTGATTGGAACGACTTGTAAGAAATCGGATTCCTAATAAATTGGAACGTATCTATATCTTATAGGGGGGTCGACTGTATATAGTCTAAAATTTGAGTATATTCTACACTCCTTAATTATTAAAAGATAATATTTAGACGTAATATAGCCTATAATATATACAAAACAACAAAATCCTGGAAGAAATATAATGCTTTGTTTACATTTTTAGACTAAATTGAAACAACCGAAGAAAGATAACGTGCACACACACATTCTAGATCCCTTGACTGAAAGTTTACTAGAACCTGGAATGTACTGTACAAGAAACACTACTAACGGCCATGTAAACTTAACAGACAAACAAAACGCTGATGATTTCGCGTGTTATTGTTAACGAAAATCATCAATGTCACCAGCCAACCAAATGTGTAATTATACAATGGTTGTACTCGTTAATGTTTTGAGGAAAAAAAAATATATATATATATATTCCAACCTCCCACTATCAGTCTTTACAGAAGTGCAGTAATGCAGAGTCGCTTGGTGGTGGTGTTTCCTTTGATGGTAATTATTCCGGGAACCAGTTATCTAATCATTTTGAAATTTGCACAGATGTCGTCTAATCCGTATAATGAACTTTTTCTCGACATTTCGACATCTAAATACATCCGTTCTACAGACTAGTCTGTCTACTCTTTGATTCGCTGATTTACATGTATTATAAATCATTATTAAAATATATATATATAGCCTAATTGAAGTCAGTTTTTCGTCAATTAAAAAATTTTTAAATGAAATTAATTAGTTCGAGACTGTTTAATAATACTTATTATTATTCTTTCTGTGTTATGTTAATGGTTCTTTTGTAGTAGATTGATTACGTTTTGGATTTTATTATACTGCTTATAATTCTGTAAACGTTGAGTAAACAGACTCAAAAAAAAAAAAAAAATTTATCCTCATAGTCTTTCGGTACAACTACTTTTCATTTCATATGTAGATGTTATCTAGTAAATTTTTATCATTCTAGATCTGACATCTTCATATGAAAGGCGTAAAAAGTCAGTTGAAACATACGTATTCCCCATTCTCTCTTGTTCCCTATTTGCTCTTAAATTTTTCTACGTTGTTTTCCCTCACGTTCTTTGAAAACATTTTTGGTTTACAGAGATGCAAATTATATTTTTATAAACAATGAAATCTTTTCAAAGTCAATTATTCAGTTTGCTATATATATAAGAAAATTATCTTGTAAAAGCAAGCATTAAAAATGCAATAAAAGATGAAGTCGCGTCACATTCAAGTTGAATCAATTTGAACAGAAATAAAGAAATTAATGGAATTTTCTTATTCCCATATAAAAAGTAGTATATAAATTTCATATGGCTAGATACTAGGTTTAATAATTTTATCTAAAAACACGTGGGTGGACTGACAAATCGAAACGTAAGCAGTTTTTCATAAGGGGAAACGACGATAAAATCAGTTTACCAGTGAAATTGGGTCGAAATCTCCACCTATTAAATTATTTCCAGATTTGTATAAATCGGATTAGGATTTGATATTATGGTGCACGATGACTTATACAATAAAGTTGAATCATTTAACATATTTGGCCGATAATATTTATATGATTGTATATTGTATTTTTAGGTGCAGCTTCAATGGACTGGTTAGAATGGACCGGATGACGTAAAAGCCGTCTACCCCATGACCAGACAGGCCTGTGTCCGATGGACGGCCAGCCAGATCGGTCGCGCTTCCTATCCAGTTCGGCCGTGATGGACACTGCCACACCCTCTCCTCTTTTCACGGATTTGGCTCGACATACCGCCGGTCTGGTACCCTCATGTACAGCAGCAGACTCTTCTTTGCACAGTCGCTATATCCAGGCATCTCTTCCGCTTGGATCGGGTGAGTACAGTCTTTTCCCTCTCTTATTTCTCACGCTTAAAATCGTGTTAAGGTTTATGAAAGATTTTATGCTAAGGTAAATGTTTTATTTCGTAATGAATAGGTTAATTATGAGGATTCTTACATATCTCGGATTATCTAAGGTTTGAAAGTAAAGATAAATTTTATGATACAATAGTCAATAAAATTAGATAGAATACAGAGAAAGTAGTATGATGTTTTTTTCCGTTATCATGCCGTATTACGTTGCATGATTTGTCTGTTTGTATGATTGGTATAACACAGAAACAGACAGGATGTCTTGTATAAGTACGGTATTATAATTGCATGGTGTGAAGCTGACTGCTTCTCACCATGCAATTATATCTCAAATACAATCAACATCTAGTATAACTTAAGCATTACATAAAGTATAGATACAGGTATAATTCGGTGTATATATTTGAGCAGGTGTAAAATGAGCATGCTTTCCGTTATTGTCAACACCTCATTGAAACTGAGCTTCAGATCTGTGTTGCAGGAAACGCGACATTGTAATTGAGTTTTGTATAAAGTACACGAGGCCCATCGAATACTTGACATGTTCCACACTTGTAACGTGTCAAGTGTGACTGAATGGTGTACAACACACGAGATCCATAAGCGTGAATATTAGAAGTTTCAAGAATGAGAACCCATCTTCTCGTATTAACATACTTATGCAAATTCCCATAAGTGGAAACGATATTGTTAATTGCTTATTAGTATTTGTTTAAACTAAATCCTTCGTTCATCCTTTCGTTTGTATACGGATAGATGTATCTAGATCAAATATGTAAATTCCTTGATACTCTTTATTTACAATTCTTCCAGTGAGTAGTCGCAATCTATAAAATTAAATGCAGTTGTTTATAGAGGGTGATTAAATAATTAAGCACATGCTACCGAGAGTAAACGTCTCTATCGTAATTAATAGAATATAAATGGTGCAGAGGTAGATGGCATTAATTTTTATTATGTTTGCATTACTCTACGTGATATAGATTGTAAAGTGGTACTCAGAAGCTCTTTAAAATTATACTTTGTTATATTTTCACTCGTTGGAAAAGGTTTTCGAATGCATTCAATGTACTCTATATGATTTATTCATATTTTAATTTTGAGAAGCATATATTTATTATATACTTTAAAACTAAAGAAGATACTGTTTTGATAAGCCTATACATTTGTTTGCAACATGGAAACAGTCGAGAGTAATATTTGTTAATGTATACATTCTGGTATAAAATTAAAAATTTCTTTACGAGATCGATTTTCGTCAGACTAACGATACCCGAGATACATTCCCTTTCTAATGTTGGACAATTCAAATCTTTAAGTTTAGCTGAAACTAATTATAATTATGAAATCGAGATCACGTCTTTTACGTACACAGTATAAAAGGCAATGAGGGATTGGAATTTATTGCTGCATTTTGCTTAGAGAAAGCATTTAAACCAAGAGGACAGCAGTTATAATTTTCCCAGAATGAATAAAAGCAGAAAAAGTAGATTTTAAGTAAATATTATACAGTACGTTTCTCATTGAAAGCTTTATATTCTGTACGCGAATGATTGGATTATAATATCAAGAATCTTTCAGACAATTTGGACGTTTTGTAGAAAGTTTTTTGCCAGTTAGATGCATCCAGAGTAGGATTTCTTGCTGTTTCCGTTGAAAGCTTTTAATTTCCTAGGATGCGTTTATTTTATGTCTCATCGACTTCGAGATGCATCACCTTTATCGCCATCGGTAACATCATCGACTCCGATGGTGTTAGTGTCACAGCAAATGACATTATACTCGTCAAGCTGAGTTTGTTTCTTTCCTTTACTGCACAGTTTCTGGCCATTGCACTACCACATAAGACTCACGGGATTTCTTGTTCGTTCTCATTCAAACTTTGTTAAGAAATGGAAATACCGTTTTGATATTTTTTCGTATTATTTGAATGATAATTTGTTTCATTTTTCTATTAAATAGAAATTACGTTTACGCAACTCTCGTAGCTTCGTGTTTTCATTGAAAGAAAGGTGACTTCTGTAGCACGCTACAGGATTAAAAAAAAATTATCCGTAGCCCGAGGAATTAAAGTTGTGACAACAGTTCCTCGAAGTTATTACCCAATGTCTAACTAAAGATGATAATTAACGTGCAACGCAAAGAGAGACAGAACAATGAATTTCCGCTGATTTTTTTAGGTTCAGGCTATTAATTCTCTTAGAAATAAGATAACGAGTTGGGGTTTGTCTGATCCCTGCGTGTCCTCAGGTGTGTCCTGACAAGTGGCAAGGACACGGTGTCTCCCACAGCTCCATCAGGACGTTTGTGCACCCGCTAAGGTATGCTCGTACCCCGTGGCAGCTTGGCATAAAAATGTTCTAAAGAATGAAAAATGACGAGGAGCGTGCATTCTTTTTACCTATCCTCTTTTGTTGAAATGATAACCGAAGAGGACGATCCACCCTTAACATTCTGGTACCATAAACGAAACCATTTACGATACAACTATACTCGTACATTAAAGATACTCGATTTCATCGTTTTAGTTATACGTTTTTCAGTAGAGGAAGCCACAACATGCAAAGTGAAACGGATAAATTAGGAGGGTACACGCAAGACCTCCTACAGGACAGTTTGGTATGCATCAGTGCGCGCGCGCAGGAACAGGCAATCACGTACGACTATATAAACACGTCATTAATGCTAAAGCTTGGACGACCCTCATAACTGATAACCGTTATGTAGATGTAATTAGTTCTATACAACGCGATAATAACGGCTTATTCTGCAAAGAAGCGTATCAAACTAGATCCCACTTGTAACAATGTCTTCTTGTATACTGTGTTTGTATATTCGTAGGCCTATTTCTTAGAAGTGGGCGTCCTGCATTGTTTATTGTAGTCTTCGAATATTCAGTCACGATTTAGTATATAGAATTACCAGCCAGCTGTCCATTGATATCTCTTATGAAGAAATGATTTAAACTTTAAATAGCTACTTACGACAATCTAGAAATATACTGTACTGTACATTTTTTAAATTATTATTACGTAGATCTTTCACTTGGCGTGAGATGTATAAAACCTAGTACCGACGTGTACTGTATCGTATAAGTTTGTTAATATCCTTGCTAAGTTAATGTTACAAAATACAAATATTAATCGTATTTCTGAGAAAACGATAGATGGTAGGAACAAACTCTCCATTTTTCTTGCAAAGACAGCATCTTAAATGACAAGACACCATTTGTAATGGTTTGCATATGCTGGAAATCCAATCCTGTAGCGTCGGCGTCGGAAGTGCATTTCATTTATTGCCCCCCTCTCGAGTTCTACTTTTGAAGCCGAACGGCTTAAAAGACTCTCTCTCTCTCTCGCTCTTCTATTGTTCGATTCATTAATCTGTGGACCATTTCTTTTTCCAGTCTTGTGTCGATCGATATTAGAAAAATACGCGCCAGGTATAAGTTACAAAGCATCTACTTGTGACATACGATTGCTTATATTAAAATTAATGACATAAATAAATTCTAAACCCTTGGATCAGATTTTAAAATAACAATAACAAATTCTACAAAATATATGCATGAATTATAACTGGTTAAGTTGCAACTTATGACCGAATTTTTATACCAATTTTACCGGTTTTCTCCATTATAACAAAAATTCTTTGAAATAATAGTTTTTTTTTAAGTAAAGTTAAATTATTTGTATAAGAAAGTGACCTCCAAAAAATCTCTATTCTGTTTGTTTAAGGTGGCAGATTCAAATAAGTATCCTTGTAACAAAATTTAACTGTTTTATTCTTTTCATTGTACTGTACTACATATCTAAAGAAACGGTTGTTAAACATACAGTTTAATATAATTTTTTCAATCATAAATACGTTTTTTTTTTAATTTACGTAGAGAAATCCGAATCGTTTAGCCGTACATATATTGTACTAAATACAGATTTCAGCCTGTCAGATAAGTGTAGATAAACATACAACCGTACTTATCTATTTATTGATGTTTATAGTAGGTCACTCGGTATCGTTCGTTCTTTGATAATCTCTTTCAAATCACTTAAAACCTATTTAGATAATAGAATTAATCGTGTAAATCTTTACAGAAGTTTATTCTATAAATCGAAAACGTTTATAGATAGAATGATTGAACAATTATGCGCATAAACTTGTATACAGTCGACCCCTCTATAACACTGTTGATAATACCGTTTTATATGAATTCCATGTTGTACGAGTCACTTAAATTTTACAAATACGTTTGCCGGGCTGTGAACGGCTCACGTATTTGTAAAATCTAAGTGACTCGTACAACACGAAATTCATATAAAACGGAATTATCAACAGTGTTATAGGGGATCGACTGTAATTGACTCATAGTTTAAAAGATTTTCGTTACAGCTGATATAAAGATGAAATTATAAATTTGTAACAAATCTACAACCAATTGAGATACAGATTATAGGCCTATATTTAACAAAAGCTTAAGTTTAAACATCATCAAAATCTAGACACATCCTCGATTAAACTGATATTAATCCCCATTGGTTTGGTTGCTGTACTTGCTGTACAGTACAACCTGTTTAAATACAATCACAAAACTCCTCTACCTATGATGATTAATCGCGTGATATTCATCTGTAACTTTAATTACTTTCTGCATTAATCAGGACCATTTTGGAAAACAGTAGATTTAGGCCTACTAGGAAATTATATTAATTGTCAAGTTTTCTTTTATGTAATTATCTAAATGAATGACAAATAGCCAAATAAGTCAATCTCTCAATTATATAGAAGATTAGAAATTGTTTTCTACTGTGGTTAATGATTTAAGCGGTAGGCCTAATTACCTGTTAGTACTAGTAAATTAGGCTTATTCATAGGCCTTAAGTGCATTCAGGAGGTGTAATCAAATGAATTTAACAATTTATTATTAAAATCAGAATGATCATAAAGGAAATAAGTTTTAAAACATTTATTTTAGGGATATAAAAGTTTGATTTTTATGCAGGCACAAGAATTTTTTATCTGTTTGTTTCTTAAGGCCTTAAATTATTTTGAAAATGAGTTTTTATCATCAATTTTTCTTCTTATGCATGAGTTTATTGCAGTATAAATTATTGTATTTTCATTTAATAATATAGATTTAACAGATTAGAATTTTATTTTTTAATCTAATTAAAAAAAAAAAATTTTTTAAATTAAATTGTAGCATTTTGATACTTATAATAATCAAAAATATAGAATTATTTTTGATTAACTTACTGAATTTGGACTATTTGGATGTTTTAATAAAAGTAATGATTTAGATAGCTGTGGATTTGGTGTAGAATGTATTTCAGAAAGAAAAATACACAATGTAGTAGCCCATCAAAAGTGAGATTTTTGTGTAGAAAAATAAAATAAATAGGTTGTTTAAAGTAATTTTAAGAGATTAGCCTTGAGTTACATTGATTGTGGAACTGCCTATTCATAGAAATCATTATTATGAGAATCTAGATGACCTAAAAAGTTAGAGTTGATGAAATTAATCATTTTATTGTATCCTTTAATTAGAAAACACTTTCATTTTCTAGAAAATAAGAATAACAAAATATCTACTAGGTAGAAACTTTAATTATTTTACTGATTTATATAGAATGAAGTTTATTCTTCATTTTAAATAATTTATGTAAATTATACACTTTCTTAAAGGATTTTGTGCAGACAGAGTGAAAGGCAAGACAATACATATATAGCTAAAGATAAGAATTCAAACTTGAGAAAGAAAAAAAAGAAAAGAATGCAATGAGATGTTGAAAGAATGCTTCGTACAATGTAAAAATGATAAGAAAACAGTAACAATGTGCGGAAATTCAAGTTTGTAATAAGCCGGGATAACATTATGATGTATGACTAAAAGCGAAAATTAGATGAGAATGGTTAAATAGTGCAAACTTCTAGCCATACTTATGATCAATATGAAGTGTGTAGAGAAGAAAAAAAGTATATAATTTATTGATTTATCCTTAATGTAAACAGTAATAGAACAATTTATATTGTTTAATGTTTATGCGTATGTATATTTATCAAAATAAAGAGCATTCAAAAAATAAATTTTGAGAGAAATTTCAAAATGATCTTTGTAGTGGAAGAGAAAGAAAGTGATATTTTATGATACGGTTTGAATAAAATTTTGATAAATAATAAGTAAAACGACAATAAATTTTCATAACTGCAGATTTTAATATAATGATTTATATCATTAGTTATAATTAGTATATAGATTTATTATCATTACTAAAAAAAAATAATAAAGTATTTAGTTTGAATTATCATTTTAATAATCAGTAGGACTAGTTATTATAATTACTTCTTTGTATCCACCGATTTTCAAATATAATTTTTATTTTTATTTACGAGCACTTTCTAAATTAGATAAATTAGATTAAATTTATAACTTAATTGAATATATTAATTGTATTAAAAGCTTTCTAAAAAGAAGTTTATTATTTAATTATTTTTAGTTTAAAATTTAATTATAGAATATAAAATTTGATCAAAATGTTTTCAGTTTATCAAAAGTAATGTGTAAAGAAAAATAGGATTTGTTCAGAAATAAATGTATAAAAATAAGTTATTTTTTCTTGTTAATACAGTGTCTTAGAAAAATTGTATTAATGGTTTAAGAAAATAAACACGAGTAAAACTGTTTTTATACGCTAGATCAGTTAATTTTATACCATTCAAAAAGAATTATTTGTATAATCTTAATCTCAAAACGCAGTATTCATGGCTTCTATATCTTAAGTGTTCTCTTATCATAGTTTTTCCAAAAGGTTGATTCTTTTAATCCTAGATTATTTAAGTGTCTGATGTTAAACCTTAATCTTTTAAGATTTAACAACAAATTCTTTATGAAACATTTTTAATCTTTTAAAATGTTTCATAATGATAATCTATCAAGATACCTGTTTGTAGTCTTAATCTGTTAAAAGTGATTTGTTCTTTAACTGTTTTAAGAATCTTATTCTCGTGAATAATAATTTATTTTTCAATCTTAATATTTTATAAATAATTTTTTTTTTTTTTTTTTATGTTTTTTCTTTCTGCAAGAAAACAATTTCTTTTATATTTTAAAATTTATATCTTTATAAAATACTGTTAGTCTGTTTAAGGATTTTTTTTTCTTCTAATCTTAATTTCTTTAACAGAATAAAATTTTTTTATTCTGTTAAAGAATTTATTTTGAATTATGATCTGGAAATTTATTTTGTTTTATAAATAAGATCCTTATAAAGACTATTTTTTTAACATTAGTCTATTTATAGCTTTATTTTTTAAGTTTAATCTCAAAAATAACTGTTTTAATATTAGAAGAATATACTACAGATTGATTGATCACTTATTTGGAGTGTTAAATGAAAAAATTAGTATATATCCTGTTAAATAATTTTTGTAATGCACTGATAAATTTGCTGAGAATTGCTGTAGTGTTTTTGCAAATAACTTATATAAAAAAGAATAGTTTTAAGTATTTCCTCCATGATCTAAGGACATAAAAATAAGTTATTTGTGATGCAATTATTTATTAATACAAAGCTTAGATACATCTTATGTTTTCTTATTTTGAACAAGTACCTTAATGATTCCTAGAGATACAGTCGACCCCCTATAACACTGTTGATTATTCCGTGTTATATTAATTCCATGTTGTACGAGTCACTTAGATTTTACAAATACGTGTGCCGGGCTGTGAATGGCACATGTATTTGTAAAATTTAAGTGACTCGTACAACATGGAATTCATATAACACGGAATAATCAACAGTGTTATAGGGTGGTCGACTTGTATTTTTAAAAAAAATTCGTTTTATATCAAGAATAAAATATTTTAATGATAACGCGATTTTAATTAATTAGATTGTTTAACATTTTTCCTCATTTTAAGAACAAATTATAACTTTTTTTTCACATTTATTATAAATACTAACAAACTTATATGAAGAAAAAAATGAACTTGAACATAGATCATTCTGCAAAGGCCATTAACAACACAGTATCACTTTCTCTTTCCCATTATCTTCATAAATTATATTCTATTCGCCTTTGGGATTTAAAAACGCTGTTTAGAAATGCTGGGGATCAAATTTTGTGGCATTAACCCCTAGTAAAATGGTACTAATTTAAATGAGATGTTACGTAATTTTTTTTTTAATGATATTACTCAGATAACAAAATGGCCTTTGGTAATTTGATATCGGTTCACATCTATCTTGACACATCACCCTTACACGTGTACTACACGAGTTACACGAATCGCTATTGTTTAACAAACATGAAGTTAATTAAGTTTAACAAGAATTATAAATGTTTATAAAGGAGAAGAAATAACGAGATTTTAACCCGTTCCTTATCAAAATATTTCGAGTTTGTTCATTTTTGTTACCAACAACTATGTTTGTATAATTAACTCATAGATCCGGAATTCTGTTCTATTATTAGACTATGGCAACCACCATACGTTATCAAATCGATGACGTTCGTGTACGCTTTCCTATAAACCTATAAACATATTATAATATGTATAGAAACTAAATTTTGATTAAAGAAAATGTTCAGCAATAACATTTTATGGTGTATTCGCTTCTGTAAGTTGTTTTCTCGAGAGCTTCCATTCGATCTTGATTAAAAGCCATCGAAGATAACTAATGTAATTCAAGTCTAGTAGTTTATTTCTGTCGTAGATAGATTAGATTAATATGAAGAATTGTAATCGTCATATCCTTCAAATCAAACTAATATTACTTTCTGTTTAGGCCTGAAATCGATTATGTGTCATAATATTAGATAACAGTTTCAGTTTTGCTTGTATTTATGTTTAACTCTGTATTGGACGACCCCCCTATAACACTGTTGATTATTTCGTTTTATATGAATTCCATGTTGTACGAATCACTTAAATTTTACAAATACGTGTGCCGGGCTGTGAACGGCTCACATATTTGTAAAATCTAAGTGACTCGTACAACATGGAACTCATATAAAACGGAATTATCAACAGTGTTATAGGGAGGTCGACTGTATATATTACTGTTAAAAATCCAGAAAATACTTTTTAGATTTATTAAAATAAATTATTATTATTATATATTTTGTAAAGTACACGAGGGAGGACATCCTATGACATAAATTTCATATGATCATTAAATATTTCTATTGTAATTTGGAAAAAAAAACAGGCTTAAACTTGCTCCTTTCATTAATTGAATATAAATGTTATTTTAATTAATATAAAGTTATATTTTAATAATATTTTGTCCTATTAAATACACAATAACGTTTTTTTTATCTTACTATTTGATTTTATTTTATAAAATTTATATCAAACTATGAATTCAAAACACACTTTTCATTATGAATAACTTTTCTTGTAGGTACAAGTTTAGGTATTATGTCATTATCGCTAGTTTTAAATGAAATTTTCGAAATGGATAAATGCAGCAGTTCTAAAACTGAAACTGTTCCGAATCTAGAACAACTCTAGTTTTAAAAATAAGTTTCTCCCACTCGATGTCATCGCATTCTTTTCTAGTGTCTTCTTCGCGTGAACAAGCACTATTTATTTAATAAAAAGTAAGGTCTCGGAAAATAAATTTCACTCTTTATATTGTAATTCCTCGTAAAATAAGTGTAATAGAAATTAATTTTAAGAAATCCCTCCCCCCAAAAAAATCTTTTTCTGGATTAATGATTCGCAATAATCTTAACTTTTCATCATATTCGATAGAAAATACTTTTGTATATCTTAGATTTTCTTTTCTTATTGCGAACTTCATCACCAGATTCTACAAAGCAATCAATTCGACTTTGAAAACTTTCGTATTACGAAATATTAAATGATGATTTATTTAATTTGTACAGTAGTTTTTGTACGGTAATTTGTACAGCACAGCTAATAGGTTAGATTTTTATAAACGTAATTTTGAAATGTTTTCCTAAGTCTATAATAGGCATAAGTAGAAAGTACTGTACATTTCATCCAGATGTCTTTAATATTATACGATTTTTTCTTTTTTTGGTTACAGAATTCAGTATAAAAAATAAATTGTACGCTACTGTGCATTTTGTTTATCTAAAAATGAATTGCTCTAGTTCAAACATCGCGTATAATTCCAATAAAACGATACATCATGTTTTTCAAATACTGTAGATGAAAATTCATATCCAGATTTACCTTTAATTTTTTTTTTTAAGGTTTCAACGTAAGGTGTTCTACATTATACGATCGCTCACGCATTTTGTTAAACTATAGGCTATAAATACCAGTCGACCCTCCTATAACACTGTTGATTATTCCGTTTTATATGAATTCCATGTTGTACGAGTCACTTAGATTTTACAAATACGTGAGCCGTTCACAGCCCGGCACACGTATTTGTAAAATCTAAGTGACTCGTACAACATGGAATTCATATAAAACGGAATTATCAATAGTGTTATAGGGGGGTCGACTGGTACCTTTAATTTCATTCAAATTTAACAATTTTCATTTATATATTTTAAGAAAATTTAACACTTAAACTATTTTACCGTTGTTTATTCGAAAATTAATTGTTTGTAGGGTTTGCTTCGAGTTTTATTTAAAATTTCGTTTCTCACATTCCGTGCTCTGATCTATAACTCTTTACATTGAAATACAAACTGTTCTATATCAAACATAAATAAATCTCTATGTAAAGTAATAAGAATAATGTATTCGTAAGCGAAATATGTTTCGTGCATGAAATTTTTACTTCATGCATTATTAATGTTGCAACTTGGACCCTTTCTTGCGATACATTATTTGTATCGTATTAAATCATAGTACATTGATAAAGAGCACCAACCGAAAAGCGAATTTTTGAACTTTATATATATATATATATAAAATTATTAGATTATACCAGTATTAGTAATGCATTTTTAGTTAATAAATGTCTACTGTTATGTAGATTTAAAATAATTGTTATTTAGGCCAATGTCAATTTTCTAATGTAGATTCTATGAGTTTAGTTTGTCTCAAAATAAATTTACATGATCGGTTCTAAAATGCAGTTTTAGAAGACATTAATTGAAGATTTCCAAGAGATTAATTTTTCATTTGAATATTTCATAACTTAATTAGAATCTTTATGTAATTTTACAAAAATTTAATCATTTTCTAATGCTTATAAAAGTTATAACTAGAAAATTTTCAAATATACTTTTTGTGAATTATATAAATAACTAGGATTTCTAATGAAGATGCTTTATAATTAATTCAATTTATTCGTATCTATATATAGTTACCTGATGTTACTGACCTTTCTTTCTTCTTTTTTACTTTTTATCATTTATTACTTGTGTTTAATTTTGCTACAAAAATAAAATAATAATAATAATAATAATAATTGTCGAAATTTGAAGACTTTATGGAGTAGAAATTGGACTTCATAACGGTGTCATTGGAATTAATATTTTGTTCCTTGCATCTACCACCGTCTTGTTTAACTTCTGCTTGATCCTTTTCGAAGATTTTGTTATTTTATTTGAGTTAAGAAAGGTTTCAGATACCTGTATTGTTACTAGAAAGCAAGCTGCAGTAAAACTCGTGTCGTACTTATATTGACACGAAAGGCGACATGGACTCGAAAGAACTCCATTGCTGCTAACAGCCGCTATGTCAATACAGATACGAAACACGAAACATTGAGTTTTTTTTTTTTCCTGCAGGAAAAAGAAAAAAACAAATCTTCGTGTCCGAACGATGAAATAAAAAAAAAAATTGTTAAAGGTAACTATGCAACACTGCCATTGCTGTGAATATGTTTTAAACAAAACTAGTGACGAAAAAGAAAGCATCTAGTTTTTATCGACCGCTTTTTACCCGACAGCTTCCCCGAAAGTGTAGGGTTAAGGACATGGAGATCGATCGTGGCTTAAGTAGTCTTGTCTTCGAGTCGTTGTTTTACTGTTACACATCCCAGGATGATGATTGTCACACTAGCTTCAACTCAGTCACATCCTAGGATGATTCTCCAAGTACTCCATTCTACTTTTACAGGTCACGTTCGTCCTGTTTGGTTTATAATTAATGCACATTCGACTTTATTGATAAACGATTTCGGTGTTTAGCAACCTTTCTTACGCGTACGTGTGTCTAATTGCTGGTGCATTGTCCCGAATTGTTTTACCATTTTCTCTTTCTAGTTCTATTCACTATTTTTTTAAATACATTGTTAATTTTTTTTTTGTTTGATAAGGCAATAAAATTACTTATTTAAAGGTCACGTCGACACTAAGGTAAACAACGAACGACTTTTTGGCAGTGATTTATTCAACGGCACTCATAAAATGGGACCGACTACATCGATAGAAGCATCTAGCGCGCATAGCATTAGATGAAGTGGTCGGACTCTCGCGCAAGAGCAATGACCCCATAGGGCAATCGGTAAAGACTCTCTTCGTCAGATGGGTCTACAATAAGAGGAGTTACAAGCTGTCAGCGTGTAGCACGCCTTAAATTCTGTCTGATCGGAGAAAAATATAAAAGTAAAAAATCGTATATATATATACAATTTTTCTAATCTACAAATTAGAAAAGTTTTCAATGATTAGATATTTCTGTAATTACACAATAAATATTTTAATATAAATTTTAGTACTTGTTATTGTTTAGAATATTTAAATAGAATAATTGATTGCGCCGTTTTTTTTATAATTATTTTAGAAATTTTGTTTTTGAGTGTGTTAGGATTCCATTACACGAAACGCCCGTCGAGTACAGTCAATTTTTTTTTTTTTGGATTGTGGTTGTCAAACGTATAATATTATAGCTTGCATACTAAATAGAAAGCTTCTTTGTGGCAATAGAACCATTTATTTAACTTAAAGTATATAAATTACTCGAGAAAAGTTTTCTGTTTAGAAAATAAACTAATGTTTCTAGACTTTGATTTCGTGGGTAGTCTAGTTACAGTTAATACATAAATAGGATTATTTTATTTATTTCTTTTAATTTAATTTCAATTTTTATTTTTTCCTCCTCTTTTTTTTTGTTACTTTCCATTCTGTTTTTAAACTTCCTGATAGGAATTGTTTTAGATCACGATTTTTTCCCTATTTTTTTTTTTTTTTTTTGGATGGAGGGACATGTACGGGAGTTTTAAAGCACTCGTGGGTCACACTTACGCCCCAAAGAAACGTTTTCAGGTTCAATAAATACTTAGAATCATTGTACTCCGAGGTGCAGTTGTTGCAATAAGTTAAAATTGCGCGTAAAAACGTATAAACCAAAAGTAAAAGATAAAATCTAACTTCATAAAGCAGTTCGCGTTTTCTCTTATGATTAATTTAAGAAGGAAAAAAAAAGAAATGTGTGTGAAAATTTTAATTATTTTAATGGATTTTTTTTTTTACAGTTTTTTTTCACGGTGAACAGGTTTCAAAAGTTTCTACAAAAGAGAGGGATTAATTAATCTGTATTAATGACTTTAAAATATACACGTACGAACTTTATTAAGCCGTGGAACCACATTTTACGCGGTTGCCTCCGAACAATATTAGATGTTCAATTAATGATGGGTGGGTGGTACCGAGCCAAGTTTACTGAGAAAATAAAACATTTTGCCCGAAGAAGTTGGCAAGAGTCCACCCGAGGCCGCTGGCCTTTAGTGATTGCAGTGTTCTATGTTCATCTCATCCCTAACCCATAGGTAAGACTATGTCACCTTAAGGGAAACAGTCATCCCAAGGTCACCTTGCTAACCTGGAGCCTGGGGATAAACCGGTTTCTCTCAACGTTCAAACCAGTCTGAACTGTTCTTGGCCCCATTTGACTTACTACTATAAGTCGTCTTGGTAGAAGTAAAGTTCATTTTATGCCATCTGTCAACCATGACTAACTTTGATTGTATATTTTTACTGTTTAAAATTGATCACTTCTCTTTTAAATCGTACACAAAACGGAATTACACTTTATGGATTGATGATAAATCTCCTTCGAACATTTTCCAGATTTTTATTTTTATTTTTTCTTTTCGTTCAACTTCGTTTTCGATACGTTCATCTGCCAATTTTTAATCTTTAAACCGGTATATAAAATTGTACAGACGCCTTATCGATTAACTATAAATTGAAAGAAAGAAAGAAAAAAGAAATTTAAACCATTTTAAAGTATATTCAATTTTCGTATCTTCTATAAAAGTATAAAACACTTTCTAGTTTGTATCGATTACATTTTGAATATTTTCCAGTAAAATTTCGTTCTTAATTTGTATAATTAGTACAAATTTAATACAACATTTATTCGTTAATTATTTATTACGATTCTAAGATGGAACCAAATTGGAGATTATTATTATTATTTTTACGAAAATTCCACTAACATCATTTCTGTAATTTATGTCTGCGTTATCGATCATTTTAAAACTGACATTCATTCTTTGATCAACTTCACTTTTGAAGCTTGTCAAGCAAACTACGGATTTATCACCTTATGATAATCAGCTTTTTCCCCCCTCTTTTCCTACAGTCTCTTTCTCTCCGTTCGTAGTTCTGTTCCAGGTCAGACCACGAATTCGATTAATAAAAATTTTGCAGAAATCGTGACGTCTTAATAATTGAACATTTTTTAAATATAAATATATATTTTTTTACTCTATTTCTCCCCATTTATCTTTATATTCAAGTATAATTTTTTTCATTTTTTGGAAAATCTTTTTATATAGATATAATGTATTCTACATAAGAATAGCTATTAGGCTATCCCTACAACTCTTTAATACTATAATTTCCTTAACTCTATCTACAATTTTAAGATATTTTACCTGAAAATACACGTAACTATGTTGTAATTTCTTAACTGTTATTTATTTATTTTCCTTAGGAATAAAATCAATACTATTTATAACATTGTTTATACCTTTATTTAATTAAAATTCTGTAATACATTTTAAAGAATCACTTTCTTAGAATTACGAATTAAAGAAATGTGGTTAAATTAGTTTTAAGATATATAATTTTAATTTTTCTATATCTATCGTTACGTGTATATGTATCTTATTATAAGAATTACATTTTTATTAGCAAACCATCTAAATACAAGTCGACCTCCCCCTATAACACTGTAGATTATTCCGTTTTATATGAATTCCAAGTGACTCATACAACATGGAATTCATATAAAACGGAATAATCTACAGTGTTATAGGGGGGTCGACTGTATATCACATATAAATACTTATTTATTTTATTTATTCACGAACAATTTTTGTTATAGGAATACTGCATTTTAATAACAGCTTAATAAATTTATTTTCTTCGAGTTTTTTCTTTTTATAAATTATATTTTGTTTTTTTTTTTTAATTTATGAATTGTCTACTTGTATGTATACGTTCAAATAGATTAGCGATTCCTGTTATTTAAATGAATTCATTTTTCTTCAGTTTTAAACTATTATTTTCAAAATTACAAAATTATCATAAATCTCAGTAAAATATGGATTTCCTAATAGTTTAATATAAAAAAAAAAATTTAAATTTTCTTTATTGTTTTTGTTATACAAACATCTACTCTACCTACTATAAATACTTCTTATATTTATCCATATTAACTAATTAAATTCCTAAATAAATATTATTTCAAGAAACCTTCATGCATTATCACCCCGAAGGCAATTAAATTGTCGAATAATATAAAGATAAAAATGTGTTTTAGAATCATTATAAATTAATGATCAAAATTAATTTTAAAAACTAGATTCTCGGGGGGAAAAAAAAAGACATATAATTAGCATATTTGTATTTGTCGTTGCCACTGTATACATTATTACAGACAATGATGATCTTTAATTAAGAAAATAATTTAGTAGGACTCCATTTTAACACGGATTTTAACCAAAAATTAATGAATCCAGTAAAACACGATGAATTTCCAATTTCCGTCACAACTTTTTTTTTATACGTATTTGTATTTACTATACTTAATAAACTGATGGAAAATTGAGAAACTAAAAGGAAAGTCTTGTAAAAACACATTCTTATATCTTGAATTTTTAAAAGTGAACATAGCAGATATTTGAACAGGTTCGCTTATCTTCATTTGCCATAGAAATTAGGTTACTTTACTACCGTACGGCTTTTTTTCATCTAGAACGAAATTAAGGCAAAGTACTTCCTCCATGTTATACTCTAATATAATTTCTTTTTTTTTTTTGTTTTAAATCACTCTTTTATTCTTAGAAAATATAAATCGAGTATTAGCTTATATAAATGGAAAAAAAAAAACAGTATGCCAGGAACATTAACGTTCCTTAGACATATAGAAATAAAAAAAAAAGTTTTTCTCGTTTTGTGGCGGATAGAAACTTTTAACTAGTCAAGCATATCGATAAACGATACTTGATCCTTATGCACTTCCATTCTTACAGTCAATGGTCCATAATGTTATGTACTAATGCATCACGATATTTCTACAGCTTCTAAAATGATTGTATTTTTTAGTATACTTATCTAACTCATCGTTTTGCCAAAAAAAAAAAAATTTAAAAAAATCTATCATACTATTACTAGATTATTAAATTTTTCGTGCAGATGACTTATTTTGAACGTTATAAATATATAATTAAGCATACAAAGATAGATTTCCCCCCCTCCTCCATTTTAATTCTTAATACTTTTTGGTACATTTTTAATGTTAGGTTTAAATCAATTATTGANTTATAAAAGATTGCTTTGAGACTGTCCTTGGAGGTCTAGACAATTGCGCTTTTTGCCCGTAAGAAAACGAGCCACTCGAATGTATTTCGAGTTTTCGCGCCAGATATTGTTAAATCTTAGGGAAAATGGGCATTATTTACCATTGGAAACATAATTTTTCTTAAGAGGGAATGTTTTTCGATCGATGTCGGTCCTATAAATTAGCGTGGTCGGAGAGGATAAGTAGCCCGGGGTGTATAGTTAAAGCATTTATAAAAAAAAAATGCTAGATTATAATGATGAATTTAATGTTAATACAGTAAAACTTCTCTAGGTGATCACTTCTTTATATGACTAGATTTTCTTGAAACGTAATTTTTATTTTGTAGGACTCATTGTTTTTAGCCTTCTTTAAGCTCACCACCCTTTTACCTGACCAATGACTATTTGGATTCATGCATGAAATACTTATTTTGAGGCAATTAGATTCATCATCCTGGATAGTTAGATGAAATTTAAACCATGGGCAGGTACAATATACAATGTTGAGGATGTTACACTATTGTATTAAGTGTAAAAGTTTGTCTTAAATTTTTTTTCAACTTCAGTGTTTTCATTTTCTCCTATTGTGGAGAATATATACACAATTTGCTGTTAATAATCATAACAAGGTACTCTATGCTTTTTCTTATATTCTGTTTATTCTTATTAAACTAAATAATATAACAAAAGCCAATGAATTTAATCTTTTTATTAATAGGGATAGATAAAATGATAACTGATGTCAACAAATTTAAGTGGGATTTGGGTGATTTTTGGAATTTGTTCAATTAGACAGAAAAGAAATATTGAATGCTTCATCTTACAAAAAAAGTTATAACTGAGAAAGCAAATACTCATTTCAGATTATTTTAAATCAAACATTTGTAATGCTTACAGTCTTGTATGCATTATATTTTCATGTATTTTACACAGAGTTACATGTGATGTATTAATAAATAAATTTTCTTGTAATGTAGTTTTAATCAATACATAGCATTTTTTAAGTAACCTTTGCTTTATTACCTATAAAGTAGCCTGTATAGTGTTATACTAGAATATTAAATATATCTACTATATAGTACTACTATACATAGTAATATTTACAGTATAACCATCCATTATATTTTTTCATCCCCTTTGACAAGACCACCCCTCAAGATGACCAAGTTTTGGAGGTGGTCATTTTAAAGAGGTTTTACTGTATATATCAGTATTTAAAATTTGATTAATATATGCTGGTAATTATTTAAAATATATTATCTTGTTTTATATAAGCCTTTACTTTTTAGTAATAATTTTTTGTGGGTTTTTAACTCATAAATTTAATTTTCATTAATATTTTCAGAAATAGTAATTATTACACTAGTATTTATATAATGTTAATAAATCGTGTATTCATATAAATTTGAAATTGACAAATACAATTTATCTTAATTAATTTTATCTTAAACAAACTTTTATTATATATCATTATTTATTTATTATAAATTGTATTGTAAGTGTATTTATTTATAAATGTAATGTATAATTGATTTTCTGGAATATAAATAGTTTTATTAATTATATTTTGTTTCCAAAGCTTCTACTTGTCCCTTTCTTGGTGGAATGTATGCAGGATCACTACCTGCACCACCTAGTTCACCTTTTCGATCACCAACAGGAAATATTCGACAGTTCTGGCCTCCTACACCACCACCAGAAGGTAAATTTTTCGTTATTATTTACTAATTAGATAATTTTAATTTGTGTATTTTATATGANTAACTCAAGTTTTGTATTATCTAAGGCAAAGCTGTAAGTAAATATATTACTACATTATACTGTAATTCATAAAAAAGTTTAAAATGCTATTATATATTACAAAATGATTTGTTTCTGTTAACTTTTATCGTTTAATGTTAATATGAGACAAATCAGCTTTGCCTAAAACTATTGTATGTACTGTATCAGCTGTATAATAAATAATGTAAAAATTGTTCTTACATACGATTAAATTCACTAAGGTATAAAAAGAGACCTAAAGTGATGTACCGTACCATATATATCTTTCATATTTGTAATTTTTAATCTGAAATGACCATGGTTGTCTGTTTTATCAGAGTTTTTGGTTATCTGAGGTAACACCAGTCCATATTAGCTCATATAATCAGTGTTCTACTGTATTTAGCAAAAAGATTTTTTACTTTTTTTTTATATATATTAAATTTAAAGATAATCTATAAAAATTCCTATATAGTTATTCCTTAGTATTATGCTGTATGATAATTAATTTAATTCAATCTTTTATTTATCAAATTTATATGTTACTTATTGATATTTATAAACTGTATTAGAATTTACAATAGACACTTGATAAAGTTATGATTTAATATTAAATTGATGGTGTAAAAATTTTTCAGGAAGATTAAAACCAATTTTTCACAAAAGATTTATTAATTATTTATAACAAAGTTTTTTTTTTTAATCTATTAGTTTGCTTCATTATTAACTTTATTGTATTTCAATATTAGATAAGATTTATTTAAATTAATATATTTGAAAAATTTATATTGAAATAATAAATATTAATTTATAATTTTACTTATTTTAAATATATTTAATTGCAAAATTTGTATATTTTTAGGATACAGTAGATATGGTGTCAGCCCTGCTATCTATCCTATATTTCCTTCTGTTGCATCTATAGCTCCATCCACTGAAAATGGTACTTTGCTTAATCCTGGATTAAATTCTCGACTTGGGACTTTACCAACTCATTTTCCTCATTTACTAGATTCATATTCTGGTAGGAAAATATTGTAATTATTAAACTTTAGTTTGTAGAACTCTATTTTAATTTTAAAAAATATAAGCAATGTTTAAAAAAATAAAACTTTTCAAAAATTACTATAGGCACAGTACTTTAAAAATGGAACATCTTGTCTTGTTCTTCCATTTTTAAGTATTTATATAAAATTAAAAACTGAATAAATAAGAAATTTAGTAATAGAATTGTTTATGTTTTGTTTTGTTTATTTAATTTTTATGAATTTTGTTATTTTTATGTAAATAAACAAACTTCACTAAAATACATTTTAAAAATCCATACTTTAATGAGAAAATATTAGCATTTATGATTAAACATATTATAAAAAAAACCTTAATATTCAGGAGTACTAATTTTTTTTTTTAAATATCACAAAATAAATTTCTTATAAGCTTAGTTCTGTTTTTACACTGTAGATATGTTTCTAAAAAAGCTGTGTACAAAAGATACTGTCGGTATGGAAAAATGGAAAATTGGTTCTGGATTTTAAAAACCAGTAAAATAATACAGTAAATCAATTAATATGATAGAATATGTTTAATCAAAATATTTGAATTTTAGTTACAATTATCTGTCTTATAATTTATTAACTTAATTATCAATAAAATTTAATGAATTTATATTATTCACACAAATTAATTTTAATTTAATTATTTTTTTATTGACTTTCAACTAAAAACCAAAATACCTTTAGCATTTAACACTAAAGGGCATACAAAACTATTCTGTACTGAAAGAAATTTGAAAAAATGCAGTCATAGAAACAAATCAGCTAACTTTGAATTAAATTTTTTGGACTGCTTCAATTGAAAAATAAAATTGGAATGAAAGACTGATGATCACTACACACATTCAAATAAGTAACAAAAAACAGTCAAATCTTAAAATTTACTTGATCATGTATAGCAGTATTAAATGCAAATTCTAAGAATATCTTTCAAAAAAGAGCAATTTTCTAGAAAATAAAGCATAAGTATTTTCTTCTTAAAATGTAAATAAAATGGAGACTTTTAAAAAAGGCAATTTATTGAAACCTGTTAGATCAAAACAAATCATGTACAAAGAGAATAGAATTTTTTTCCATACCACGTTAAATGAAAATTGTATAAAAATAGAATTAGGTGTATTTATTTTTTCAAACTTATATAAATATATAATCATTAATGGTGTTTTCAATATTTTTTGAAGTTTTAATGCTTCAGATTCAAAAGAGGAATATACATTAATTAGAATGTTAGGAAATAAATATTTAACCATTTATATTTTATTGATTAGCATATTTTGTTGATTTATAATATATTAGCTCTAATTCAGTGTAATGAAAAATTAAGTAAGTTCTTTTTTATTATTTAAAGTGTTTAGTAACATTACAGTTATAAAACATTAAATTATAATTAGTTGAGTTTTATAATTGATATATATTTGTTAATATAAGTATAAATTAAATAATAATACATAAATTTCCTATTTTAGCTAAATTTNATGATAAGTGGTGATATTCAAAATATTTAACAAAGGGTTCGCTAACAGAAAATTTTTCCTTGACAATTTTTTTTCTCTCAAATGGTACATTAGCAACATCAGCGCAAAAACTGACCTTAAGATAACCATATAAATAAAAAAGATACGTTCACAAAATTAAGTCAGTTAAAATTTAACATTTTTTATGCCAGAACTATATATATATATATTTTTTTTTTATAATTCCACAAGTAATTAGGAACTAAAATTTTTAGAAATCTATAAAACAATTTCATTTTACTATATTGAATAATTAGAACATGCATAACTTATTTTCTTATAATTATTGAGAATAATTATATTCTTATTTAAAGCACATTTGATTTATATAAATGAAAATTACTCAAATTAATCATCAGCTCATCAGCTTCTAATCAATATTTTTTTAAATTGGATATGTGCAATATAAAGAGTATAGTATTTTATTATTAGTTTAATTGAATCAGATATTTTCTCAAATAACTTTGCTTAGGATATTATCTTGGAAATATTATCTTTGAAATGGCCTCCTTGAAAACTGTAAGCTTAGATTATAATGACATAAATATCAATATAGCTGTTATGCTTAGTCCAATAGTATCCACAGGAAGGAATAACTGAAAGTTTCTTTATTCTTTCTTTTTTCTTCTATGATTTCTTTTCAAATAGTAATTTTATAAAGTCATGATATTTTTTATAAGAGTAAATTTATTTTTATAGTTGTTACACAGAAATAACTGCCGTTTATACAGAAGATAGCCCCTTAAAATTTTTCAAATAATACAGTCCTGTATTATTTAGCTTATTAAGTATTATTATTGATTTAGCTTTTTTTATATATGTTTATCATTCACTTTTATGAAGATAGATTAAGATTGTATAAGTAGAAACAAACCTGTTTAAGAAACATGATTTTAGTGAATTAATTGATTAGTCAGTGGTTTAAATATTTATTTTGCCTCCTGAGACAAAGTCGTGCAGTGCTCTTTGCTTAATCCAGATTTTTAATTTTTAAATTTACTTAGTCAAACTTGCATTTTTTTCTGGTTAGAAAGTTATTAGTTTTTGTTTAATGCAAAACCAAGAATTTCATTGGAAATTATTTTATAATTGAATTACAGAAATAGAAATATAAAATATTATTACATAACACCACACCAAGATATATGTAATAACAAACACAAAACCAATTTCCAGTGTGTATAAACAAAAAATGATCTCTGTACATATGTTTTCCAACTCCTTCTGAGTTCTTCTACAGGTGTGACAGAATGGTTACCAATAGAACATCTTTTAAAACAAATGTGAATTTATAAAATTTTTTAAAAAAACATAACTTGAACGACCATTTGGACTATAAATATAAACTTAAAGCTGCACATGCGTTGTCCTATGCATAACAATCAATCAACCAATGACTATACCTTCGGGTCAAATAGAGCCTGCTAGGCTATCAACAATACCATTTCCTCCTTAAAATTTATATAAGATGATGCAAAGTTAGCTTTAAAAATTTCTATGGCCTCCAACTATGTGAGGTGTTCCAAATGCGATGTTGTGAGAAGTTTGGCCCACATGAAGTTTTCCACAGTCTCCAGATCCACCGTATAAGTAGAGAAGGCTGTTGATGTTTTGGCATGTTGCAATCTGAAATATATTCTTGTATTCTCATTCTCATACAACATTTAGTGGACCCAATGTACAGAAGGTCTCTATTGCATCTGGTATTTCCAATAGGGACACTGTAGTCTGCTAGGGTTGGGAAGGTCCTTTCCATTATGAAGGATAAATGGGCACCTCTGGAAAGTTATGCAGATTGCATGCTTTCTGATGATTTTTGTATATAATGAACTTAGGAAGGAGTTAAAGGTAACACAGATCCGTTCTACCTCCCCACCTTGGTCAATTACAACATGTCATCTGTAGGCGTGGGATCCTGTAAGCATGTGGTAGTGTTGAATCAATCAACTTATGCACAACCATTCGGTAACCATGGGCAATGGATAATTCTTCTATTAGTGCTAATTCAGCATCAAAGTTGCAGGGTAGAAGAGTGGGTGAAAGCCCTCCTAACCAATGCTTTTGTAGGCTGCAATCTTATAACAGTGACGATCTCATGACTCTGCTGGGATGTAAGAAGACATTGAATCTGGTTTGCGAAATAACAATGTGCGAATACCTAACCCATTTATAGTGATATTGATGTCCAAGTAGTGTACCCCTGAGAGGCCAGATTGTTCCACTTCAAGGATCAACCCCTAAGAATTGCTATTGACTGAACTGACAAAGGCCCTCAAATCTGGAACCATTTTCCAAAAAATAATAATGTCATCAATGTACTTCCTGTAAAGAAGAATGTTGGGGAGGAATTGGAAAAGGACTTTGCTCTCTAACTGTTGGACCACCAGCTCATATAGGTCTCCTGATATTGGGCTACCCATCAGAACACCCCTTCCTTGATGGTAGACTATCTTGTTAAATTGAAAGACCGAATTTTAACAAATTAAGTATGCCAACTCTAGAACTTGCTGATGGAGACTGACATCATTGATAATTTGAAACATTGTCCTGGAGCACACAGAAACATGGAGGAAGTTTGATGGATGGGTACAGAGATTTAAAGTCTAAAACAGCAATGTACTGGGGAGGGCAGAACACTTTTAATTGTTATGTGAGCTCCCCTAAACAAGTGATTCTATAAGGATACCCTTCTAATTGGGCTGTGAGAAGGGTGTGGGTGACCTTTTCCAGTAATCAGGTTGGTGTCCTGTCTTTGTCTACAACTGGACAGAGTTGTTGCCCTTGCTTATGCATCTTGGCAAATGCAAACAACCTAGGCACATCTGGGGAGTCAAGAACTGTTATTCAGAGTCATGCACCCAGCTAGCTTAGTACAGGTGAAATGTTTAACCCTAGATTGTAATTTATCGATGAATCCATCCTCAACTCTTTCACATTGTGTTTGTTTGATGTATTCCTGCAAGCACTGTGTGTACTTGTTACATTTCATGAGAACCAAGGCTTTGGTTTTTTTGGCCCTGACAAGAGTAAGTTTTCCTGCATCTGACGAATAGATCACTGTTGTTTGTCCTTTAGCTTCAACACTTTGGAGCTCTCTCTTACTTTTTTAATCTTGAAAGTCTACATCTAATGGTAATACTCCTTTTGCCTATTCAAGAGACCTTGCAAAAGGATCTCCAAATCTGGGATGAAACATTGTGTATCTGTCTTAGGAGGAGGGGTGTGAATGCAGGTCCATATTTCAAGATCCTCATCACAAAGACTGGTGGCACTATATCACCCCATACCACAAAGGGAAAGGAGGGTTAGTTATGACTCTTGGGAACTTAAAACATAGTAACCATTCAAATTTCACCTTGTATTGTTTCCTCAGGTTGATTCTCAGTCTATCCTGAAGAAAAACTCAGAAGGAGTTAGAAAATGTGTAGAGATCACTTTTTGTTTATACACACTAGAAATTGGTTCTGTGTTTGTTATTATAAAATATTACTTTTACTTGATATAAACAATGCAGGATACAGTATATAGTGTATTTTCATTGCTCTTAAATAATATTGATTAAAATAGTTATAAACATACTTGTATCATTCTGATGATATATAAATATATTTTTTTTGAATCAGTTCTTTGATTTTAAGAAAAAATAAGTTTATGACGAAGCCTATAACAAACTGCTGGATTAAATCAGGCTATATTACCCAATTAGCCCAATCTAATCCAGCAATCATTTAGCTTTAATATAACCATTGGGTTTATAGATGTTTATATTTGTTTATGGTACTTTTAAGCAATATATACATTAATTTTGTAAAATCTATTTCTAATCGAAAACCTAAATGTTAGATTTTATCGAGTTATTTTTGGGCTATTGATGCAAAGTATATATAACATATAACTTAGCCTACAAGTAAGCAGAATATCTGGCAATTAGTTATTTGTGTGAGTGTCATGTATCACAATATNAGCACTCTAACTTTTTTACCTAATCTTGTAAATTTCTCAAAAAACAAAAATTATCTTATAATGTCTTCATTTAAATTAAGTTTTAATTATTGATTTAATCATAAAAAGTCACTCCACTACACTAGTTTTAATAATGATATACAATTCATATTTTGAAAAATAGAGTATTGAAAATCACACTATTTTTCTAAATAATTTAATTACCTTTTAAAGCCAAACAATTATCGGATTAAATCAGGCTAAAAATGATTACCAGATTAAAATTGAACTATTTAATTGCTTTAGTTGAAAATAAATAAAAAATAAAAATATATATGTAACATAGCAGAATGTTGATTCCAGGGCAAATCAGCTGAGATCGGAGAAAATTAAAAATTGATGTTTCAGTCTTGTAGACTTCTGACCAAACCAGAAGGATTAGCAACCTTATATGAAATTCATCTTCAGGAAACATATTAAATTGTAAAACAAACATTGTTTTCTGCAAATTAATTTACAGAACCAGATTTATCTACAAGCAGATTAACTCATTGATTAGTCTTTTTTTAGGTACCAGAGTAACATAAATACAGTGGAACCTCGGTATATGACTTTAATCCGTTCCTGATGTTTGGACTTATACCGAATAGGACGTATACCAAACCAACCTTTCCTATAAGAAGTAATGTAAAAATGATTAATTCATTCTCATGTAAAAAAAAAAAAATGGCTGGCTTTAAACACCTCGCTTTCCTGGCTAGTTCCTGCTTGATTTTTCATGAGATCAGCATGTATCTTTTTAGCTTTCTCGCAAATAATTGCTTCTAATATGCTGTCTCCAGCACACTGTTTTTCAGTTATCTAAAGCAAAAGCAATTTCTGAACATGATCTAATGTCTTCAATCTCTGCTTAGAAATTGATTTAACCCCTTTTGCAATGTTAGCAGATTTAATAATGTCGTTATTTTTCACAATTGTCGATATCGTCGTTCTCGGAATACGGTAGGCAACAGTTAATTAAAATCTCGAACATGCATGCCACCTTCATATTTCTCAACAATCTCTTTTTTCAATTCCATTGTGATTCTAGTCATTTTTTTAGTTTTCTATTGCTTTTCATTTGCCTTTTTGCAATTCATGATTAATAAAAATAATAAAATTTTACTTACAAATTAAAATCAGAAGAAATTTAAAAGTTATAAACTGTGGCACCGCGAATGTCTAGTCTGGTCTAGTACACCGATAGTGCTACTTGTTCATAAATGGCGCGTATAATTGAATTAAGTCATATACCGAACAAAATTTGTTTCGTCCAAACAGGACGTATACCGAATTGGATGTATTCTAAAGCAGACGTATACCTAGGTACCACTGTAATTTTAAAACTTGCAACTGGTTATTTGTTTCATAAAGATTTGCAGTTATTAATAAGCAGTTATAAATAGTAAATATAAAGTTTTAAATAAGTAGACCTATACATAAATATTTAGCTCTCCATATTTTACATACAAAATACAGAAAAATTAATGTAATTTTGTCAGTTTTTAAGTTGTTAGCCATCTCTCTCTAGTCAGATTATTAAAAAGGAATTTTTTGTAAAGATCCAAATTATTTGTATGGTCATAAATTTGATTTAATCAACAAATTTATTCTTGGAACTTTGTAACTAACAGTTTGTCAGTTTAGATTAATAATGTAATTTTAAGTAGTTTTACAATCTTAAACATTTGGTCTAGTTACTCATTGTTTTACTAACTTCTTTCTGATAGTGTTTCATTGCAAAATCTTTGATTACATTGTCATATTTAATTAATATCATTTGGCCCCATTACATTGTTAAGCTTAGTGTCTCTGCATATCTAAATCTGCCAATGTTAAAGAAAGAAAGTCTTACTCAAAAAAGATTAGGCCTATACTTTTTAATTAATTTAAATTTATGCAACATTCTGAGTGAGAAGTTTTCCTATTTTGTCTTTCAAAAGCAGAATTCAATAAAAAACAACAAATAACCACTCCATAATCTAAGCACAATAAGAGAGTAAAATGTGAAATCCATATTAAAATTAACTGATAATCAGATGGAATACTTTGAAAACATTTCTGATTATTAAAAGTATTGACTTTTGTATTTGATCCTTTTTCGTTATAAGGAGAATTCATTTTTGTTTATAACAATAACATTATTCTATCTTATCAAAAAATGTTTTAATAGTCTACTCCTATTATATGTTTTTGATTTCAAACAGTATAATGTGATTTAAAATATATTTAAAAGCCAATATTATTTTGTAAGTATCATAAAATAAATAAAATATCCTTAAACTTATTAGAAAATCATTAAATTTCCAAATAACTATAACGTCAAAAGGTACAGTACATAGACAGATGAAGTAATAGTCAATTTAAAGGATTCAAATATTTTAAGCAGAACAAAACAGATAAACAAACCTGGAACTATGATTAAGACAAAAATCTCAATACTATTCATGCATTTCCAGCAATCACATCTATTAAATTTTTAGCTTATTTCATAAGCCTGCATCAGCTTATGAAATAAGCTGAAAGCATTTGTGTTCTTAATAAATGTGGTAGCTGGAAATGCATGAATGGTGTTGAGATTTTCATGAAAATCAGAATAAGAAATTGAAATTAATGTTAATTGAAATTAAATCATATTATTTTATTATATAACATTTACAGGTATCTTCTGTATAACGTAGTAGTTACATTTTGAAAAAGTGCAGTGTTATGCAAATTCATGCTATACAAAACAAAGGACTAGCACAAAATATAGAGTTAGGTTCCAAAAGTTAACAAAAGTATACAATTCTTTTTTGTTACTATGAGAATTATGTTTATTAAAGCAATCAGGAATTTATTTCCAATTAATAATTAACTAACAATCAGAATTAAAAGTACTGTACAGTATTATGCATTCATATTAATTTTAGTTGAATGAGGATGTTTTCTTTTTACAAAGTGTCATTGTCTTCTTTTTATTTTTACCATAAAAATTTTTTATGTATCACAAAATAGAAAGTTAAAATATGTTAGTAATTGAAAATTTATTCTAGCAGTTTGTGTTTGTTCAATCGAGGACTGAGCAATTTATTATCCAGAATTTGTGTTTGAATACTAAATTGTTTGAGTTGGGAACAGTTTGAGTACCAAGACACCACTGTATTTCATTCGTCATTTTTTACAAATGATTACTTACCTACAGTTAAAAAAGTTTAATAACACTTACCTAAAATGCTTAAATACTAAATATGAAGATTAATCTATGAACAACAGTCAACATTAATCTAGCAACAGTCTTAAGGGATAAAAGTTTTAAAGCAATGATGACACCTGGTCAATAGGAAAGCTAGGACAAGGAAGAAACAAACTGCACTATCAGTTTTTATTAAAGTAAACCTGACAAGAGGCTCAAAACCAATTGAAAATTTCAATATTCTAAAATCCATGGGAAAGCTTGAAATAGCACACATGTTTACTTGAATAAGAAAATATTGAATAATGTATAATAAAAATTTAACTTACTCAAGCCTCTAACTGGTATATAAAGGTAAATAGAAGTTTGAGTAAGTTGAATTTTTATTATACACACCACGGTGTGTGTGTAGAAGTTATTGAATAATGTAGTTTGCACTTAAAAGTTGTGAAATTCTGTATGGAGAATTTTTCAAATTCTTGAACTATGTTAGAGCAAAACTGTTGTAGGAGTGCCATGTTTTTATGAGGGATTCCCATACTTTAAGAGAATGGCTTTGCAAAACTAATTCTAAATATTCACATGGAAGATTATATGCTTCAAAAATTGGGGGAATATACACAAGAAAACACCTTTACATCAAACCAGTTATATAAAATCAAAATCAATTGTTTTCTGCATTAAGCTTATGTGATCTGAAAATGACCATTCAAAATGGATGAAAATGTTCATTATATTAAATACTTTGATTTTATATAACTGGTTTGTTGTAAAGATGGGTTTTTCAGATTGAAGAGTTATAATAATAGAATATTATAAAAATTATAGTATTTTATTATTTATAATTTAATGATTTTAATTATGAATATTGTGAAAAAAGCAAGTGAATCAAATGACTATGCTGAGTGAATTATTCTGATATGTTGCTTTGGTATGAGACCTTATGTACCATTTTGAATGGACATTACTATGTTTTTGTTCTATCCCAGCTTTAATAAAATTTTTACTTTTGTCCTGATTTTTTGAAAAAAAAATCAAAAAACAACTTTCTATAGATTAAATACATTTGTATATTGTGTTCCACACTTTTGATTTTTTACAAAAACTCAACTTGAACATTATCAAAGGCATAGGTAGCTAGTGATGTGATAGAAAGCTTCTTCCTGACACTATATTCATGCTCTTTAATCCTCATGTTCATGCATCTAGCAATAACATCAATATACTTGCAGGAATGGTTCCTTCCATGGTCTGTATGGAGAAGGTATAGATACTCAAAATATAGCTCTTCTCAGTTGGGTCTTGTCATTTCTTATCATTGAAAAAACTGTAGGGCTTCTCCTGTATCTTTATAGATGCTAGAGAGGATCTTGTTATAAGTGATCAATACATAGAACTTCTCATTGGGTTTCATTTGTTCTCTATGTTGTTGTTGGTATAGTATAAGAGTTTAATTAGATCTGTGGAAGTATCCTTGTTGTTTGGCCAAACCTGTGATGTAGTGTAATTCCTCCTTCCTTTCATGTCTGGATGAGCAAGGAGAGAAGATCCTCTTTATTAGTGCCCTAAAACATGGCCACCTTATTAGCTGTTCATGGAACTGTGCAGGTATGAAGAAGGGACTGTAAGAGTCTGTATGAAACACTTTCATTAACAGTTATTCATGTTGTAAAGCCATGTGTACATTAAGAAAATGCTTTCCTGTTCAACTCTCAGAGAGAAGCCAAAGACATTGAATCTCTGTAGGAAGCCCTTCAGATTCAGTCTTTGGCACCAAATAGCTAGTATAGCCTATGTCTCTTATAGTCCTTATAATCTCCTCTTCATACCTGCACAATCCTATGATCTGTTCACTTAATAAGGTGACTGACCACCTTTAAGAGTAAGGAGGACCTCTCTCGTTGCTCATTATTGTATGAAATATAGCTTACAAAATAATTTCAACAAATTTGAGGAACATATTACATAAACAGAAGCAGATAAAATTTGACAATTTGATCAATGGATGCTAATGAAGATAATAATAACTAAATATCTGAAAAAAATGAATGAAGGAAAAGTCAACATATCTGACAGATGGATTAAAGTTAAAAGTATTCAATGAAATGCATGAAAAAGGTCTTGATTTTCAACATTTCAATATGAAAATTTGATAAAATTATTCCATTGTTTTTCAGAAACTATAACTTCTGTAGAAAGAATATTTTCACTTGTGAATTCCCTGTGGTCAAAAGAGGAAATATTAAAGCCAGGAAAGGAATGCTAATTATAAAGCAAAACTGCAACTTACAATGCAATAAGTTTTACAATAAAACTGGGAGTGACAAGAACTTAAACGAAATAAGTTCATCTGAAAAATATGCTTGGGTTGACTCTAGGAAATCTACATTAGTTTAACTATTCAATTTTAATATCCTATTGTAATAAAAGTATCACTTTTTGGCTATTAGATTTTCAAAAGTAAAATTTTATTCTAGAGAATAAAATTTCTAGAGAATAAATTTCTCTTTTATTTCATCAAATCAATATCACTAATGATGTACTAACAGATTGTTAATAATGCCCATCTATATTTCTTGATGAAATTTTAATAAGAGAGGTTCTATACTTATCACCTGCTGTCCCTATCCCATTTTGGTATAAAAAACTTGTGGTGAGAGACTGTTTTCCACTCTCAATTTTGATTATTGGTATCAATATATTGTTGTCATTCATTTATGATCAATTCAGTTTAAAAGAAAATAGTTTATTTTTATTTTCAATTAATGTTTAAATGTAAANACACTACAGATTCATCATACTTTCATACACTTATATATATTAATATATTTCAGTTTTATAATTTTTTGATTTGTAAATTTTCTTATTTAAAAACTTGCAATCTACACTGTTTACAATAACTTTCCAAAACTGGCATATATTAATTTAAACACATACAAGACACCTACACCAACATACTCTTCAAATTACTAATTTTTACTAATGTTTTCATCTGTATATAACAGACATCTTCAGGCAGACAAATTAAAATTGAACAAGGTATTTCGAACATATTACAAATAAGCAATTTGTAATATGTTCAAAATGTGCAACTGGTCAATAATAAAACAACTCAAGCTGTTGGAAGGGACTTGGTTATGTTGAAAACCTTAATTAATTTGAAAAAGATACACTACTTTTGGAAAATGTACTATTTGTACTTGACCTTCAAGGAAATTTAATTTCAATCAGTAAGTGTACCCAGAGATCTTATACAATCACATTCCATGGAAAATATGCAAGCTTAGAAAATGCCAAAACTAAAGAGATTTTGGCACAAGGCATTAAAAGGAATAGGCTTTATGTTTTGAGACAACCTACAGAAAATTTTGCTCTAACTACTATAGCCCCGAAGAGTCACTCAGAAGAAATTAATTCAAAAATGAAAGATATCCAGATATGACACAACAGGCTTGGACATCTAAACTACAACAATCTGAAAAAATTACAAACAGAAGATATGGTGCATGGCTTGCAATTTGATAATTCTTTCAAAGAATCTCAGGCTTGTGAAACATGTATTATAAATAATTCATACAGACATCTGTGACCCAATGAAGATCAAATCTCTTGGCGGAACAAGATATTTTGTCATGTTTATAGATGATAAATTCAGAAAAGTCTCTGTCTACATACTGCAGAACAGAAGTGATGTATTTTATGCATTTAAAAGATAGAAATTAACCTCAGAGAAGCAAATTGGAAAAAAAATAAAAATGATTAGAAGGGACAACAGTCAAGAATATCTAAGCAAGGAATTCACAAAATTTCTTCAAGATGAAGGAATAAAACATCAACTCTCTGTTGAATACTCAACTCAACAGAATGGTATAGCTGAATGTTCTAATAGTATAGTACTCTTATTGAGATGGTGAGGTGCTTGTTGATAAATTCAGAATTACCAGTCATTGTGTCTAGATGATAATTGCCACTGCATACATCAGAAATAGGTGTTCTACCAGGAACATGGACAAACCCCAGAAGAAATTTTTACCTCAAGAAAATTTACTATATCCCATCTTCATGTGATAGAGAGCAAAGCTTTTGCTGTAAACAATAAACCTAAAAATGTAAATTTTCATCAAGAAGTAATGAATATATTTTAATCAAATATGATAGTGATGCAAAAGCATACCATCTTTGGAAATGAGGTACAAACCAAGTTATCAGAAGTAGAGACATCTGTTTTATTGAATTAGGTCTTATGACAAATTCACCAAAAAATAATGATCAAGTTGTTATAACATATCAATCAAAACTAGCAGAAAGAGAAACAGGGGAAGAGAGTTGTGAGAGACAGGATGTTCAGGACCAAGACAATGACTCACCTGAAGAAAATGATATAGTATCGAGATAGAAAATCTTAGAACTAAGTTTGGATGACGCTGAACAAGAAAATGGAGCCAATATTCAAATGATTCAAAGAGGAAAGGGAATACCGAAACTGCAAACAGGACTCCTTGGCTGACCAAAGAAAGAATATCACTTTGTTCAATCAAAGCTACCTTTGAACAAAGTGATATTCTTTCTTTGGTCAGCCAAGGAGTCCTGTTTGCAGTTTCAGTATTCCCTTTCCTCTTTGAATCATTTGAATATTGGTAGCAAAGGAAGACTTATACTGTCAAGTTATTGAAGAAAACCAAAGTTCACAACACCTAGTAAAAAACAAAATAAATGTGATATATAAGCCTTCATAGCAAATGCTGGCAGACATCCTACTAAAAGTCTTTCCAAAGGGACTCATGATGCATGTGCTAAAAACTTAGGAATCTGTACTGACATCAAGGGGAAGTGTTGAAAGTTGGAAATTCATACGATGTCAGCGCATAATTACAGGCAGGAGATGCACCAAGTTGAATGTGTGATCTTGTCTGATCTAATGCAATTTTGTTCTCTTCCTGCAAAGAATGGCATTCTGTAGGATCAAAGTTTTTGCCATGTAATTTAAATAATGCAATTTATTGGTTTTATCTTTATCTAATTTGTAATAAAGCATACTACAAAAACTGGAGACTTGAATAATTCATTTAACACTTTTATATAGTCTAATCATAAAACATTAAATTTAATAGTCTGTGTTTGTCAGTCAATTTGTAAATTATTTAATCATTTTTCATAATTTATTCCCTAATAAATAAAATTTACTAACTTATTTTAATATATTTGTTAATTTTATATACTTTTTATATAATACAAAATATTGATATATTATTATAGTATTGTATATGTTCTTAGAAAATGTTCTTAGAAAAACATTCAGTTATGGTTGAAAACACTTGTTTTGAATAAAAATTAGACTGTGCTGGAATTAAAGTTTTATTTAGTAAAAATATCTGAATTTATTAATTATATTTTGCTCTAAAATAGAAAGATAAGAAATACTGTCAATTCTTGTTATTAGAATTTTAATTTATCGGTAATAAGGAAAATAAATAATCTTTTTGAGATTAAAAAGTTATTAATCTTTAATATTTTCATCATCTAATTTAGTTCTAATTAAAATAACTAGTAAATCATTATTTAGTCAAAATTAAAAATATTGCAATGATTAAGTAAATTAATGAAACTTATTGATTAAAATAAATTTGCAAATATCTGATCTTTATATCTTCAAGAAAATGATGTAGAAATTAATTGTACCTAATATAATCAATAGTATATTAAGGTATTAATAATTAAATAATTCTACTAAGGATAAATCAAATTTCAGAACTGAACGTCACACTAGATATATAAATAGGGCAGATTACTAAATATGCAGACTGTACACATGCATAGGATCCCATTATTACAGGGGTTCCCAATTTGATAAACTCTAGGCCCTGTGTCTTCTATGTCCTGCATGACTTATTTTTCACTAAAATAAAAAGTTCAATAAAAGTGTAAACTACTTTTGCTTTGCCTGCCTTACCATTCTCTCATTCATATTTTTCACTCTCTGGGCCTTTTCTTCTGCCTTTCTTAAATGTTGGCACAAGATATATAGAAGTGTTTATATTTAGAAAGACTCAAAGGTCAACTATATCTATTGTATGAGGAATGTCTTATTTTACAATCCATTAGACTTATTCTTTTAATATGCTACATATGAAATACACAAGTCATTGGGCATGTCATTCCACTTTTCCAGAAACTCCAGTAACAGTATTGTTTGAAAACTGAATATGTGTAATGACTGGTTTACACAATATGATTACCACCAACATTTTGTTGCTCAAAATCACAATACAATGAATTTACCTCATTTGAATAAATTTTTGACTTATTAGTAGTGACATGGCCACCAATAAGTCATAAATTTGTTCAAATGAATAGTGTCACAAAAATCTAATCTTTCAATAAATTTGACAAATTAGCTCATTGTTACATTGTCAAACCAATTAATGATGAAATCATAATTACATGTTAGCTTGCTTTCTTACCGCTTCTGAAAGAAATGAATGCTCTTGTGCATGCTCACAAGTCAGAATGAATAAAAGTCATATCTCAGCAATTGTGTAAACATTTGAATCACCAACAAATCTTGAAGATGTATTTTGGATATGATAAAATGTTGGTAGTAGTTTTATAAACCAAAACCAGTCTTACGATTAGTTTACACTTCAGCCCATCTGATTCTATGTCAAGTTTCTATAGTATTGGTTATCTGACTAGTCAGTCAACTTTGTGCACAGGATCCTAAAAATCCTTAGTCTTCCACTTGATATATATAACATGTAATTTGAATGAAGTAATGAATCCTAGAAAACTATATAATCATTTCATTTGATTTTGCTTAAGTTCTAATACATAAAAGTGAATTATATTATTTAATCAGAACAAAATTTCAAATTTCTTTATTTATGAAATAAGGGTTGACAAATTCTGAAAGGTTGCCATTCCACAAATAGAAAATCCAGCAGATTCTAGGAAAAAATCTTAGAAACAGATTCATTAGATAATTTATGTTACAAACTTTGTCTGAGGGCATTCTGTCTCCTATAATACTCTCAGACAAATAAAAAAAAATTATATTCAAAAATTTTTATTTATTTATTTATTACAATTCTATTAAATAACTGAAAATGGCAGCAGAAAAACAAACAGAATTATGCACATACATATATTGAAATAAACAACATAGAAACAAAAAAATTATCACAATAAATCACAAGTTTCTTATAATGATTGAGTAAAAAGAAAGGGGAGAAAAACATTTCTTTTACTTAAATTTATATTTCTCCTGACTTTGTGCTACTTTTAAATGCTTTTTATTTTCATTTATACAGCTCATATCAAAACTGTAAATAACCTGTAGTTTATTTTTTGCCAGTTTAATAGTCAATTTGTTTGTTTCACTTGCCCAAATTTTCTTTAGAGAAGTAAATATTTGTTTAAAGGCTACGTTAGTTGCTGAAAGAGATACAGTAGAGCCTCAATTATCCGACTCAATTGGGGACTGGGGTTGGTCGGATAATTGAAAAGTCGGATAACCGAAAAGTATGAAAAAATCCGTTATTAGTGTAGTATATTATTATATCCCATGTAATTAGTATATTAGTATATCGCTATTAACCTACTTTGC